>NC_053027.1:221787336-222087336 GCF_003073215.2 Triticum urartu | reverse complement strand
CGTCTCCGGCCACCTCGACCCTCCGCGAGCCCGCTGCCGACCCCTACAACACCGATGTGAGGCCCCGCTCGTTTTTCCCATCCCCTCACTGTCGAATCCATTGTCGTAGATGTCGTAGCCGCCGCGGTCGACTTCGCACTCGTCACCCACCGACCGCGCGTGAACCTCCGCCGCCAACGACCGCACGGTCCCGCCTCGCCTCGCCGTACGGCATGCTGATGCGCCGACCAATCCCCGCAACCGCCTTGCGTCGTCCTCTCGCACCCGTCGGAGACCGCCCGTCCCCACGCGCCTCCTTCCCCCGTGCTAACTCCCTGCGCCCGTGGCCGCGCCCTCGGCCGCCTCCTGCTGCTTCGCTGCCGCCGCTCGCCTTGCTGCCCCACGCGCGCCCCTATCGCCCTACCCCCGCCGCGGCCTCATCCTGCAGCTCCCCACTCCAGTCGTCGCCGCCTCGGCCTGGCCACGCCCCTCCCCGGACGGTGTCGTGGCCTCGTCGGTGCCCCTGATGCCCCGTGCCCTCGCACGGGCGCTCGCCCGTCGCCCGCTTAACCCCTCCCCCCCCAGGGCCACTGACGTTGGGGCCCACGCCCCAAAATGTTATTAAAAAAGAAAAAATAATAATAATAATAATAATAATTAAAAATAATTAAAATATTAATTAACTTAATTAATCTAGTTTAATTAAACCTAATTAACCTGCTAATAAAACTAACTACTGTTAATTGGTTAACAGCCTATGACGAGTGGGGCCCACATGTCAGATTAACCGGTCAATGGTCAGAGTTGACCGCTTACGTCATGCCGACATCATGCTAACGTCATAATTGTATTTTCTAATTTAATTAATTCTGCTAATCCTAAAAATGATTTAAATCTTTAAAAAATAATATAAAATAATCTGTAACTCGGATGAAAATACTTTGTACATGAAAGTTGCTCGGAACGACGAGACGAATTCGGATACGCAGCCCGTTCGTCCACCACACAACCCTAGCATAGCGAACACGCAACTTTCCCCCTCCGATTCATTTGTCCGAAAACGCGAAACACCGGGGATATTTTGCCGGATGTTTCCCCCCTTCACCGGTATCACCTCATACCGCGTTAGGGCACCCCTAGCACCGCTACTTGTCATGTCATGCATCGCTATGCATCTGTTTGCATTGTATTCATTGTTTCTTCTCCCTCTTCTCTCCGGTAGACTACGAGACTGACGCCGCTGCTGGTGCCCCGATCGACTACGTTGTTGATGACCCTTACTTGCCAAGCAACCAGGCAAGCCCCCCCCTTTGATCACCATATATCGCCTACTCTTCTCTCTACTTCTTGCATTAGAGTAGTGTAGCATGTTACTACTTTCCGTTAATCCTATCCTGATGCATAGCCTGTCCTTGCTACTATGATACCTTTACCTGCAATCCTAATGCTTAGTATAGGATGCTAGTTTATCATCAGTGGCCCTACATTCTTTTCCGTCTGCCATGCTATACTATCGGGCCGTGATCACTCGGGAGGTGATCACAGGTATACACTATATACTTATACATGATACATGTGGTGACTAAAGTCGGGTCGGCTCGTAGAGTACCCGCGAGTGATTCACGGATTGGGGGCTGAAAGGACCTTTGTCCTGACGGCCCTCTGAGTGGATCTTTGTGGCGGAGCGACAGGATAGATTGAGACCATCTAGGAGAGAGGTGGGCCTGGCCCTCGTCGGTGTCCGTGGTTATTTCAACATAACATGCTTAACGAGATCTTGGTATTTGATCTGAGTCTGGCCACTTGCCTATACGCACTAACCAACTACGCGGGAACAGTTATGGGCACTCGACGTCGTGGTATCAGCCGAAGCCTTCATGACGTCAGCGACTGAGCGGCGCGCGCCGGGTTGGAGTGGAACGGTTGTTCTTGCATAAGGGAGGCTAGGTCTGCTCGCCGGCCGCGTACGCAACATGCAGGCGTGCAATGGGCGATGGGCCTAGACCCCTGTGCCATAGGATTTAGACCGGCGTGCTGACCTCTCTGTTGTGCCTAGGTAGGGCTGCGACGTGTTCATCTTCCGAGGCCGGGCATGACCCAAAAAAGTGTGTCCGGACAAAGGGGATCGAGCGTGTTGGGAAATGTGGTGCATCCGTGCAGGGAAGTTTATCTATTCGAATAGCTGTGTCCCTCAGTAAAAGGATGACCCGAAGTTGTACCTTGACCTTATGAAAACTAGAACTGGATACTTAATAAAAACACACCCTTCCAAGTGCCAGATACAACCGATGATCGCTCTCTCATAGGGCGACGAGGGGAGGATCACGGGGTAGGGTTATGCTATGCGATTTTACTTGGTGAACTTACCATCTACTCTCTTCTACATGTTGCAAGATGGAGGCGGCCAGAAGCGTAGTCTTCGACAGGACTAGCTATCCCCCTCTTATTCCGGCATTCTGCAGTTCAGTCCACATATACTACCCCCTTTCATTGATACCAATGCATATGTAGTGCAGTTCCTTGCTTGCGAGTACTTTGGATGAGTACTCACGGTTGCTTTGCTCCCCCCTTTCCCCCTTTCTATACCCGATTGTTGCGACCAAACGACGGAGTCCAGGAGCCAGACGCCACCGTCGACGACGACTCCTACTACACTGGAGGTGCCTACTACTACGTGCAGGCCGCTGGCGACGACCAGGAGTAGTTTAGGAGGATCCCAGGTAGGAGGCATGTGCCTCTTTCGATATGTATCCCAGTTTTTGCTAGCCTTCTTAAGGCAAACTTGTTTAACTTATGTCTGTACTTAGATATTGTTGCTTCCGTTGACTCATCTATAATCGAGCTCTTGTATTCGAGCCCTCGAGGCCCCTGGCTTGTAATATGATGCTTGTATGACTTATTTTATTTGTAGAGTTGTGTTGTGATATCTTCTCGTGAGTCCCAGATCTTCATCGTACATGTTTGCGTGTATGATTAGTGTATGATTTGAATCCGTCACAAGTTGGTATCAGAGCCGACTGCCTCTAGGAATCCCTCTGCCACACTCCTTGGCCGAAGTTGAGTCTAGACATTGCAAAACTTTTACTAACATGGTTGTGTGTCTTATGGGCCCACGTCGCCATTTGGGTGGTATTGGGATCTTTTATTCCTCATCTATACTCTGGGACTCTGATCTCTCTTCTATTCGGGTTAAAAGATTTTGCTAACTCTAACTCTAGGTTCTCGTAATTACTTCCTTCCGGAGAGCCCCTTATTACAGATGATCGCCTACTGCAACAGAAGATTCTGACAATACTCTCAGATGTTCTCCCGTGACTTTGTGCCATCGCTTTTGCAATTCCATTCCATCGATAAACCCTATGGATAACCACGTACACTTTCCATTCATTCAATCATCCCATGTTGATCTTGTTATTACAAGATACCCTGAAATACTTGATGTTGTTCCAAGAATCCTTGTGCCTACTGCCTTGCAGTTTCTTGTCACCTGAATACACCTATAAATTAATTCTCAGACACAGCGAGGATTTTTTTCTCCCAATTGTTCATGTGTTTCACCAAAGTCTTCGAAATACTATTTGATCTTCCGAAAATCCTCAACATCTTATTGCTCTTGAAATTCTTGCTTGCTTGCATTATGGTTAATCCCATAAGTATAGTAATCTTATTGGCATCCCTTGCCACTATCATTTTGATCCCATTGATACAATATGTTGCGAATGCACGGAATCCTCAATCAGATCCTAGAATTCATCCTGCTGGCTCAGACGCATTTTAAACATGAGTTGGATCTCGACCAATCAAATTGCCATCGATTGTATCCCTAAGGCTATTCAACTTATCCATCCTTAATCAGAGTGTTTGCTTCTGATCCCTTGATTTTGAAATCATAATTCCTTTGCATTTGAGCTTTGAGTTAGTCAGTTGTTTCCATAATCTGATCTCCTTGCATTCTTCTTCCTCTAGTTGAGTACCGATGCTCACGTCAGATCCCTTGTCGACCACCAGATCCTTTGTTGGATTTTATCTGATAACATCCTTCATATTCAATAAGCATGTGAGCCTTTCCTCGGATATATAATGCCTTTGGTAAATTGTATCCTCTGCTTTGTCAACCATGCTCTACTTTCGAGCTTGTGTTATTTAATCCTGAAGTTTGTGGTATATGTTTCTACAATGCCCCGATGGGGTTAACCTATGCCTTCCTTAATCTGTGTGAACCCGAAAGATTTCACGGGTCATACTTATCTGGTATTGCACCAGGTAAAACTTTCAACAACTATTGTCATTTCCGAAAAAGCGAGAGGTGAATGGAAGGTTGTACATTGAGGTTGTACACCATCACACTATGGTGTTCCAGGCTGTATTAGTTGTGAAGCAATTTCCACAATGTCTCAATTCTGTGCCAAACTCGTAATTCAGATATTCATCTCTATGATCATATCATAGATATTTTATCCTCTTGTCACGACGATCTTTCAACTTCACCATGAAATTACTTGAACCTTTCAATAATTCAGACTCGTGATTCATCAAGTAAATGTACTCAATATCTACTCAAATCATCTGTGAAGTAAGAACATAACGATATCCACTACATGCCTCAGCACTCATTGGACTGCACACATCAAAATGTATTACTTCCAACAAGTTGCTTTCTAGTTCCATTTTACTAAAAACGAGGCTTTCAGTCATCTTACCCATGTGGTATGATTTGCATGTCTCAAGTGATTCAAAATCAAGTGAGTCCAAACGGTCCATTTGCATGGAGTTTCTTCATGCATATACACCAATAGACATGGTTCGCATGTCTCAAACCTTTCAAAAACGAGTGAGCCCAAAGATCCATCAACATGGAGCTTCTTCATGCGTTTTATACCGATATGACTTACGTGGCAGTGCCACAAGTAGGTGGTACTATCATTACTATCTTTTATCTTTTGGCATGAACATGTGTATCACTACGATCGAGATTCAACAAAACCATTCATTTTAGGTGTAAGACCATTGAAGGTATTATTCAAATAAACAGAGTAACCATTATTTTCCTTAAATGAATAACCGTATTGCGATAGACATAATCCAATCATGTCTATGCTCAACGCAAACACCAATCTCGATGGTAGAGGGAGCGTACGATATTTGATCAACCTTGGAAATACTTCCAACACATATCGTCATCTCACCTTTAGCTGGTCTCCGTTTATTCCGTAGCTTTTATTTTGAGTTACTAATACTTAGCAACCGAACCGGTATCAAATACCCTGGTGCTACTAGGAGTACTAGTAAAGTACACATTAACACAATGTATATCCAATATACTTCTATCGACCTTGCCAGCCTTCTCATCTACCAAGTATCTAGGGTAATTCTGCTCCAGTGGCTGTTCCCCTTATTACAGAAGCACTCAGTCTCGGGTTTGGGTTCAACCTTGGGTTTCTTCACTAGAGCAGCAGCTGAATTGCCGTTTCAAGAAGTATCCCTTTGTTCCCTTGCCCTTCTTGAAACTAGTGGTTTCACCAACCATCAACAATTGATGCTCCTTCTTGATTTCTACTTTCGCGGTGTCAAACATCGCGAATATCTCAAGGATCATCATATATGTCCCTGATATATTATAGTTCATCACGAAGCTCTAGCAGCTTGGTGGTAATGACTTCGGAGAAACATCACTATCTTATTTGGAAGATCAACTCCCACTTGATTCAAATGATTGTTGTACTCAGACAATCTAAGCACAAGCACAACAATTGAGCTTTTCTCCTTAGTTTGCAGGCTAAGAAAATCGTCGGAGGTCTTATACCTCTTGACGTGGGCACGAGCCTGAAATCCCAATTTCAGCCCTCGAAACATCTCATATGTTCCGCGACGTTTCGAAAAACGTCTTTGGTGCCTCAACTCTAAACCGTTTAACTGAACTATCATGTAGTTATCTAAATGTGTATGTCAAATGTTCGCAACATCCACAGACAACGTTCGAGGTTCAGCACACTGAGCGGTGCATTAAGGACATAAGCCTTCTATGAAGCAATGAGGACAATCCTCAGTTTATGGACCTAGTCCGCATAATTGCTACTATCAACTTTTAACTAAATTTTCTCTAGGAACATAACTAAACAGTAGAACTAAAGCGCGAGCTATGACATAATTTGCGAAGACCTTTTGACTATGTTCAGGATAATTAAGTTCATCTTATGAACTCCCACTCAGATAGACATCCCTCTAGTCATCTGAGTGATTACATGATCCGAGTCAACTAGGCCGTGTCCGATCATCACGTGAGACGGACTAGTCAACATCGGTGAACATCTTCATGTTGATCGTATCTTCTATACGACTCATGCTCGACCTTTCGGTCTCTTGTGTTCCGAGGCCATGTCTGTACATGCTAGGCTCGTCAAGTTAACCCTAAGTGTTTTGCATGTGTAAAACTGTCTTACACCCGTTGTATGTGAACGTAAGGATCTATCACACCCGATCATCACGTGGTGCTTTGAAACGACGAACTTTAGCAACGGTGCACATTAGGGGAGAACACTTCTTGAAATTGTTGTAAGGGATCATCTTATTTACTACCGTCGTTCTAAGTAAACAAGATGCATAAACATGATAAACATCACATGCAATCAAATAGTGACATGATATGGCCAATATCATATTGCTCCTTTTGATCTCCATCTTCGGGGCTCCATGATCATCATCGTCACCGGCATGACACCATGATCTCCATCATCATGATCTCCATCATCGTGTCTTCTTGAAGTTGTCTCGTCAACTATTACTTCTACTACTACAGCTAACGGTTAGCAATAAAGTAAAGTAATTACATGACGTTTATGTTGACACGCAGGTCATAAATAAATTACGACAACTCCTATGGCTCCTGCCGGTTGTCATACTCATCGACATGCAAGTCGTGATTCCTATTACAAGAACATGATCAATCTCATACATCACATATATCATTCATCACATCCTTTTGGCCATATCACATCACATAGCATACCCTGCAAAAACAAATTAGACGTCCTCTAATTGTTGTTTGCATGTTTTACGTGGCTGCTATGGGTTTCTAGCAAGAACGTTTCTTACCTACGCAAAGACCACAACGTGATATGCCAATTGCTATTTACCCTTCATAAGGACCCTTTTCATCGAATCCGATCCGACTAAAGTGGGAGAGACAGACACCCGCTAGCCACCTTATGCAACTAGTGCATGTCAGTCGGTGGAACCAGTCTCACGTAAGAGTACGTGTAAGGTCGGTCCGGACCGCTTCATCCCACGATGCCGCCGAATCAAGATAAGACTAGTAACGGCAAGCATATTGAACAAAATCAACGCCCACAACTACTTTGTGTTCTACTCGTGCATAGAAACTACGCATAGACCTAGCTCATGATGCCACTGTTGGGGAACGTAGCATAAATTCAAAATTTTCCTACGTGTCACCAAGATCTATCTATGGAGTCATCTAGCAACGAGGGAGGAGTGGATCTACATACCCTTGTAGATCGCGCGCGGAAGCGTTCAAGAGAACGGGGTTGATGGAGTCGTACTCGCCGTGATCCAAATCACCGATGATCCTAGCGTCGAACGGACGGCA
The DNA here is from genome assembly GCF_003073215.2 of Triticum urartu. Lineage (NCBI taxonomy): Eukaryota > Viridiplantae > Streptophyta > Magnoliopsida > Poales > Poaceae > Triticum > Triticum urartu. The sequence goes on along the minus strand of NC_053027.1, from coordinate 222,079,751 downwards.
CCTCCGCGTTCAACACACGTACGGAGCAGCGACGTCTCCTCCTTCTTGATCCAGCAAGGGGGAAGGAGAGGTTTATGGAGATCCAACAGCACGACGGCGTGGTGGTGGAAGTAGCGGGATTCCAACAGGGCTTCGCTAAGCGCTGCGGGAGGAGGGAGATGTGTCACGGGAGGGAGAGGGAGGCGCCAGGCCTTAGATTGGATTGCCCTCTCTTTCCCCCACTATATATAGGGCCAAGGGAGAGGGGGAGGGCGCAGCCTTGCCCCTTCCTCCAAGGAAGGGTGCGGCCATGGGGGGGAGGAGTCCATCCTCCCCAAGGCACCTCGGAGGTGCCTTCCCCCTTTAGGACTCTCCCCTTTCCCTCTCTCTTGGCGCATGGGCCTCTTGGGGCTGGTGCCCTTGGCCCATATAGGCCAAGGCGCACCCCCTACAGCCCATGTGGCCCCCCGGGGCAGGTGGCCCCACCCGGTGGACCCCCGGGACCCTTCCGGTGGTCCCGGTACAATACCGATGACCCCGAAACTTGTCCCGATGGCCGAAATAGCACTTCCTATATATAATTCTTTACCTCCGGACCATTCCGGAACTCCTCGTGACGTCCGGGATCTCATCCGGGATTCCGAACAACTTTCAGGTTACCGCATACTAATATCTCTATAACCCTAGCGTCACCGAACCTTAAGTGTGTAGACCCTACGGGTTCGGGAGACATGCAGACATGACCGAGATGACTCTCCGGTCAATAACCAACAGCGGGATCTGGATACCCATGTTGGCTCCCACATGTTCCACGATGATCTCATCGGATGAACCACGATGTCAAGGACTTAATCAATCCCGTATACAATTCCCTTTGTCTAGCGGTACGATACTTGCCCGAGATTCGATCGTCGGTATCCCGATACCTTGTTCAATCTCGTTACCGGCAAGTCTCTTTTACTCGTTCTGTAACACATCATCCCGTGATCAACTCCTTGATCACATTGTGCACATTATGATGATGTCCTACCGAGTGGGCCCAGAGATACCTCTCCGTTTACACGGAGTGACAAATCCCAGTCTCGATTCGTGCCAACCCAACAGACACTTTCGGAGATACCTGTAGTGTACCTTTATAGCCACCCAGTTACGTTGTGACGTTTGGCACACCCAAAGCACTCCTACGGTATCCGGGAGTTGCACAATCTCATGGTCTAAGGAAATGATACTTGACATTAGAAAAGCTTTAGCATACGAACTACACGATCTTTGTGCTAGGCTTAGGATTGGGTCTTGTCCATCACATCATTCTCCTAATGATGTGATCCCGTTATCAATGACATCCAATGTCCATGGTCAGGAAACCGTAACCATCTATTGATCAACGAGCTAGTCAACTAGAGGCTTACTAGGGACATGGTGTTGTCTATGTATCCACGCATGTATCTGAGTTTCCTATCAATACAATTCTAGCATGGATAATAAACGATTATCATGAACAAGGAAATATAATAATAATCAATTTATTATTGCCTCTAGGGCATATTTCCAACAGATACAACCGGTGATCACTCTCTCACAGGGCGACGAGGGGAGGATCACCGAGTAGGGTTATGCTATGCGATGTTACTTGGTGAACTTACCATCTACTCTCTTCTACATGCTGCAAGATGGAGGCGGCCATCGTCGACGATGACTCCTACTACACTGGAGGTGCCTACTACTACGTGCAGGCCGTTGGCGACGACCAGGAGTAGTTTAGGAGGATCCCAGGCAGGAGGCATGTGCCTCTTTCGATATGTATCCCAGTTTGTGCTAGCCTTATTAAGGCAAACTTGTTTAACTTATGTCTGTACTCAGATATTGTTGCTTCCGCTGACTCGTCTATGATCGAGCTCTTGTATTTGAGCCCTCGAGGCCCCTGGCTTGTAATATGATGCTTGTATGACTTATTTTATTTGTAGAGTTGTGTTGTGATATCTTTCCGTGAGTCTCTGATCTTCATCGTACACGTTTACGTGTATGATTAGTGTACGGTTGAATCGGGGGCGTCACACTGGACGCCTTAAAAGAACTCTGACGTCATCGCATGGGGAAAGAAAATGGAGGAAATTAGCCCAAGAGATAGTAGAGATGAGTTTAGACGCATCCAGCTCAAGTTTGTTACCATCCTCAACAAGAATGTCATTGACCGTGCCGGCGTTTTCAACGTCGGCGCACCCATCAACTTAAAGGAGATAAAAGCTCGCCTTAATCAGCAGGGGCACGATGCTGACGAAACGGTGTCTTGCGAATCCGACGAAGAAATACATTAAGGATCCTTATTATCGATGGAATAGGATAGTGACGACTTCCCCTCCCTTTCGGCCCCTGCGTCGCCTGCCTGGGCAACTCGCGCGACGGCTAGGGTTCCCGAGCGCTGCCTCCCCCACTCCTCCTCCCCCTCCTCGTCGCCACCTAAGGTGGTCGCCGGGCAAGCCCGCGCGACCGCCAGTGACAGTGGCGGTGAGGCCCTCGTCGCTCCGGCTTTGGAGGATCTGGATCCTAGGGGCGGCGACCCATGCCCGCGCGACGGCGCCGTTCTAGCCCTGAACAGTGCTCGCGGAGGGCTCTGGCCGACATCCTCGACTGCGGGGGCGGTGGGGCGTCGGCGCCTGGTGGCTAAGTGTGGAGGCCTCCTTCCTCGCCAAATCTGGAGGTTTGCCGCCCCCACTTCGCTCCCTCCCCCCTGTGCGCCTGTTATCCTGCAGTTGGGCGCTGGATCCGGTGAAGTTTGGGGCTGGTGGTGCAGATCGGGACCGGGGGAAACCCCTGGCCGCCTGGCTCGGCCCGACAACGACGTCGGCCTTGGGTGACGTTTCCTTCTTGGAGGCGGTGTCGTGGTCTCCTTCTCCCCACCTCCATTTCCTTTCCCGGGTGAAAACACAAAATCCGACCAGATTGGGCAGCGGCGATGTTGTGTGGGTCGTTCCCTCCATGGAGGCGTTGCCTTGTCGTTGCCGGCGACAGTGGGCCCCCTGTGTCTTCTTGCTCGGGTGGTGTTAGCACAGGCCGGTGTCCCGGGCCAGAACATGGCGCTGCGACTGGGCTCCACGGTGGCACGGCGGGCAGCGCTGCCTCCCCGCGATGAACGGCCAGGTGGCATGCGCGCTGGGGTGCCAGAGACAACGACGGCATGGTCCGGCACGGCTAGATCTAGTGCGAGCGGCAATGGGTGGTGGTAGTGCGGGCCGAGGTTGGGGACGGCAGTCGCGATGGCTCGTCCAGATTTAACCTCGCGGTGCCGCAGGCAGCTGCCCTGACCGAGGCCCTCTTGATTGGTCAGGGTAGCGCCCCCCTCCTCATGATTCATGAGGCATTCAGCTCTACGGTTAATGGTGCGTCTGACGGTGGAACATGGCGGCTCAGCGCTTCTCGCCTTTGGCTAGCCTTGGTGGCAGGGGCGCTCTGGATCTTGCTGTTGCCAAGGGTGGCTGGCCTCGGTTCAAGAAATGGCACGACGGATGCGGCGTGGCTAGCAGCTGCTGGTGGCCTCCCCCTGCCCTGGTACAGCTAGCGAGGCTCCAGATATACCAAAATGGACTGATTTTCCGGCCTCAACGTAAGTGGTCCATGTTGATGGGGGTGGGGTGGTCTTGGAGGCCGGGACGGAGGCTCTGGTGGTAGGAGCGCGGGGTCATGGGAGGAGCTCGTGCTTAGGTGCTACCCGATGGCCATGGCTATGTGCTCGCGGTGGCGGCCAGGGCATGTGACGATCGATGGCGGTGGTGTGGCAGTCACACATATGCCAAGGGCGATGAGTGTTGGGTCAAGGTGAAAATCTGTTGTCTTCAAGCAGGTCAGCGACAACGATGTTCATTCCCTTCTTGAAGGCGTCGCTGCAGTCCTCATTGCCCATCGTGTTGCTCTAGGAAAAACCCTGATCCTTAGTTCGAGCGTTGACAGCACTCTAGCGTCATATCCTTCCCCGAAGGCACCACTTTGAAGCCCATGAGTTATCGTCGGTAGCTTCATCTCTTTACAATGGCATGTTCATGATTAAGGACCCCAATAGCTCTTGTAGTGGTAGGGGTGGGGTTGTTGCTACGCTCAGCGCCAGTGTATCCACCTTGGGTGTGTGCATGTGTTGGAATGGCATAAGTTTGTACTGAGTTGTTGATGATTGCTGGTTGGGTGTGTGCATGTGTTGGAATGGCATAAGTTTGTATTGAGTTGTTGATGGTTGCTGGTTTATATATAAAGTGGGGCAAAAGCCTTTTTAACAAAACATATTTCATGTATCCTATTACATGACGGGCTCACATGCACCAGCCAAATGAATGAACCATATTTCATGTATGAGCGTTCGAGTTTGCTAAGAAATTCATTGTAATGGTTTGCTTACCTTTTAAATAAACTACGTCTGTTAAAATTTATTTCATATAAATTATGCTAGTTGAAATTTATTTCATATAGTTTGCTCGGCTTCTTTGTTGCTTATTCATAGTCATGTAGGGAACCAAACACCTCCATGGGTCATTCGTAAAACATAACTGTTCATAGGTTATAGGTTACTTGTCTTCACGGCTACAACTGATTTTTGCGCAAAGGGCATAAAGGGTCATCTAGTTCTGCTTAAAGAAAATGCTCTGGCTTCACATCACAAAAAGGCTATGTACATGTAATCAATAAGAGCCACCACCAGCTATCCTGACATCCTAACATATACCTGTAAACAAGTTGTTTTTTCCAATTTTCTTCTTGAGCCTCGAGCATCCAATGGAGTAGAAATCAAACTAGTAAGAAAAAGGCTTTCCGTTTTTCTAGCCGGAGTGGACAGGTTCTCCTTTGCCAGTAGTACCCACCTGTAGGTAAGAGCCGTAGCTGTGGAAGGAAATCACCACTTAAATCGAGCAAGAAATGATATCTTATTTTACTTTAGCGACTTCAATCCATTAGCAACTACGCGGGCTGCAAGCCAACTAATACCTGCAAAACATAAGCTCAATATGAATCATACTACATCATCTGATGCCAACACCAATCGAAACAAACGATTCCTCAAAGAAAAAATGTCACAGCTACATTCTAGATTTTGAGGAGCCTTCAAACTTAATTATGTGGCAGTGCTGTCAGGAAGATGATACCAGACAAAGAATTATAGTCGTCTGGATTAACATTACACCACAAGAAAAGGAAATACGGAGATGCTCCCAAGTTGGACTAAAGCTGCGACGATTAATACGGATCGGAGGGAGTAGTATATTTAAGACTAAAACTTCTATGATTTCTCAGTGCTTGCAGGCACATATATACCATATGATAGATCTGTTAGGGAAATAGCAACTTGTATTTCCTGGGGGCAATGGCCAAAGACTATATACCCCCAGGACATATACATGTACAGGTGGTAAATATGCAGGAAACCCCTCATACTACGGGGAACTATACAGGCTATACATGGAACATAATATAACTCTAGCAAGATCCACTTATACCAGTTGTCAGGGAAGTTTTCAGAACTCAAGCTGAATATGCCTTTTAGCTCCAGTTTTAAAATTATAACACTCAAAGCTCATGATAGAGAAACAACGGGGCTACAAGGTCAATTAATCATTTAGCAATCCAAATTTTACTCAAACAAGCTTGATTTTACTCAAATGATGGTGTGCAACACAAGAGCAGTTAAGTGTCAATACCTTTGCTTTAGCAGGTATGGGTACTCAAACGCAGCCCATCTGGAACATCACAAGTGTATATAATGTTTCTTGACCTTTTGCATGATCAATATCATCTATGCAAATGATAAATCTTGAACAGTGTGACGGTTGGTATTGCGAGGGGCATATGGCTTTGGTACCTTCCATCTCAGTAATTCCTAAAGAAAGTTGACAGAAATCGTTCAGCTTTGGTCCAAATTTAACTAAATTAAATCGGGCAATGTTAAGCACACTCCACAGAAAGTTTGGTATTAACATGAAGTTTAACCATTTTCTATTTAGTCTGGAACTAGGCATGCTGTGTGATTACGTGTACATGTCATTTGTATTTAAGATTTTGTGTACCTTGATTGCATTTGGGCCATAGGTTCTATAGACTTTATCAATTGCTGAGTAAATGATAGTCGCTTGATCAGAACCACGATTACACTTGATCAAATGAACAGCTTCCCTCGAATTCGCAGGCTTAGCCTTCAAATACAAAATAAGCTTTGAAGGCAAGGATCCAGGAGCATCTTTTTTCCCATGAGTAGTCTCCAATGTGACAAGATCATCCCATAATACATCCCAGATTACCGAGCATGGATCCTTTGCAGGATTGAACTTTCTCTGGGTCATCATCGGTACCTGAAACCAAACATATAATGATTTTGACTGAATAATTGTTAAACATAGTGTAACTGGAGTGTAAACCCGTCTCACCTGAAGTAACAATACTCTTCTGTGCGTAACTAAGAGAATTTTCCCCTTGGGAAGTATGAAATGGTCCTCATAAGCATCAGTAGATGCAAACTTTCCTCGCACTTTAAAAAGGTCAACTTGGCCAAGAAACGTACCAGATTCAGCTAACTGCAAGACAGCCTTCATAATCCCACACACACACACACAAACAAAAAAAAGGAAAATATATCATTCAGAAAATGCTATTCAAATACATCAAGGCCTGTATAGAGAGACAACTAATTACCTGGCCAGCTGCTTTATACTCGTCATAAGGATAGATCAAGCTATCACCACCAATTGCTCGGGGGAGACGTCTACGCAGCAACTGCTCCTCAGCCATTATAGCTGATGATATTTTCAATTTTACAGCATTTGCACCTTCAGTGGTTTTCGACAGAAGATCAAGAACTCCACTCACTGGCTGAGCAGCTGCACCAATTAAGCCTTTTCCAACTCCCTGTACAAAGCCCTCAACACCAGAAGATTTTGCACCCTCGATGGGCTTTGTCAATATGCCCGTGACACCTCTGAAGATTCCCTTCGCGAGAGCCCCACCTCCATCTCGTATGACATCACCAAAATCTTCGACGCCTTTGCTATCCTGGAGAAAACACAGCAGCAGCATTGCAATTTGTTTTAGGTACAACTCGCACCAGTTTTGTCACACGCATATGAACATAGGAACAATCATTGATGTACCTGTCTCATCCGGCCCTGAATGAATTTCTTGTCCATGGACAGTGCTGCTATACCCTTGCTCATGTTACTCAAAGCACTACTGGCATTGCCAAGAATATCAACACCAGAAAGCAGTTGAAGAGGTTGGCTAAGAAGATCTTTTTGGATGTTAGATATAGCAGAGTTCATTAGTGCACTTTGTCGCATGCACAACTCCTCACGGTACCTTTGAGCTATACGGACCTTGTACATTTAAGAAAAAAGATTAGCAATAGAAAATAATTAACTACAGAAGCATAAACATTGCCAGTTTGTAGAACTAGAGAAAAGTTAATGAATTATGAGTATTGCATGAAAGATGAAGATACAGATAAAAAATTAAAACCCTGCCCTACCGGCATGTGTTCCATGTTCCCCAATGCAGTCATCAAGGATGACCAGAACCCAAGAACTCCTCTTGGCCTTTGGGTTGGGGACATTGCCATTGATACTCTAAAGCGGACTTCAGAGATATTCAGAAGCCTATAAAAGAAGATTCAGTATTAACAGCAGGGAAGAAAAAAAAAAGGAAAAACTATTAAGATGCGGCAAATTGCATACCCTATTCTCAGAATAGGATCAATTGAAACAGCTGAAGGCTGAGAGGTAGATATCCTATCAATTTTAAGGTGTTGAACCATCTCGTGGAGGCGCCAAATAATCGGCTCATGGATGTTAACAAAAAACACACAATTCTCAGGAACCTGAAAACATACACAGCTGTTACTGGAAAAGAATATTGACGACATCATAATATCTACATGATCACTCGGGTATAGCACAATAACTATCCAGAATGCAGCAGTCAAGATTACAGGGGAAAAAAACTAAATCTCTACTAGATAGTACAAGCTATGACGTAAAATTATAACTAAAATAGCTGTGGGAATCCAAAGACCATTTCCTGATAAACCATGTTAAAACAAATCAGCTCACCTGCACACCAATATATGGATAAACACAAAAATCTAGAGAATTATTGGTCTGCATCGTCATAGAGAACTTGAGCACATGGTCTGATTGATTGTCCATCTTCTGAGGACAAAAGAGGACAGGCATTGAAACAAAAGGCAATTGATTGTCCACTTGAATCCAGTGCATTCGCACTTTAAACCTACCATTGAAAGAGTACTTAAAACATCTAATCATAGAGGAATGTGAGAAAACGAGAAAAATAGCAGTGAGAAAGTAATAAAGCAAAAGGCCGACAGTAGATCATACCTATTGATTCCAGAACCCATTCCAGATGAGTAAGCAAGTAATAATTGCTGCACTGAGAGGTAAAGAACTTCCTCAGGCATATGGTCAATTATGGATATGCCCAGCTCTGTTAGTTCCAAAGTAACATGAAATTCACTATCAAGATCTTGAGATGACTGCCCACAGTCAACCTCTGATGGCTGAAAGATTGGTGATAATAGTCTTTCAGTTATCTGTCCTCGAGTTCTATTCTCTGGCAACCAATCACTAATTTGTGTAACATGCAATTTGCCTTCCTTGACAACAGTGATACGTAAGGCCTTCTTAAGCCCACTTGAGGTAGCTAGTGGCTGGTGATCCATGATGGCATCAATATCATATGTCATAGAGCTCGTAGCATCAGTTCCATCTACCAATACCTCCAACAGACGCCTTCTGCCAAGATCCTCCCAGAAGAAGGAAGCTGATGAATTTGGAGGTAGACTACGCCAAGCATAATCATCACCACCAACTTGACGAAATCGTACAGGCAAGAACATGGAGCGATTCTCCACCCTGTGTACGTGATTTTTAATTTGTTTATCAAGTGTAAGAGATATTGACATAAATATGACAAGTAGCTGTACCTGTACGGGCTGGACCAGCAAGCAAGTTGAAATACAACTTCATAACGTGAACTTTTTGTTCCACTTCTAACATTTACCCTCACAAAAACTTGATCATTTCCTGTAACACTGTTCATGAGCACACACATAACTCCATTAGCATCAATGCTAAATGGTGTACTCCATTTGTATCCCTCCATCCGCAACTGCAAGAATACAAAATGGAGAAAGGTAAAGAAAACAAATAACTTAAGAAACTAAACATTAGCACGAAGTATGTAAAAGGTACCAGTTCAAAGATAATAACCTTTAAAAATTCGTTTCCAAATTCTGAACGCCATTGGAACACTTTTGGAGAATCAGTTGGATGTAAATGCTCCTCAACCTCACTATGATACTCTGATAAAATAATACTTCTCCCAGTTCTATTAATAAAAAGTGCACGCGGAAGAAAATTCACTACCTGCATTAGTAGAACATTTTTCTAAATTCTTTACTTAAATCATACTGTGAGATATTATTCAAGAGAAAAAGAAAAGGCATACAGTGGCATACATACATAGCATTGCCTCAAAAGATTCCTTTTAATGTTAAAGCACAATTGACCGAACATAGAAATAAAATTGGATAATTAACAGGAATGCCAATACTGCAGGCATGTGTAACACTCAAACACTGGTCATGGAAGGCAAAGGTCATCCAAGTAGCATGTTTTCAGGCCGGAGTATACACTTGCCATGCAGGACGAAAGTATCTTGATAATGATGGTATCTGAACCAAAAAACATGCACCAGCACAAGTCTCCCGGCCTAAACTACATGATCCAGAGTTAAGCTCTGTGTAAGCAGTAGCACTTCATCATAGAGAAGGGGCAGCTGATTCCATATCACAATAACATTCTATTAGAAACAAGTACTAACAATCTCACACAGAATAACTTGAGTCAAGGTTCACAGTTCGAAGGCAGTTAACAAAACCAACAAAAATAATCTGAAAAGGGTAAAAGAAATAGCTAAAGAGTGAATGCCCACAGTGGATCCAGCAAAAATAACCTTAAAGCAGCTCGAGAAGATCCAGCGTGGGTTCCTATGGGCCGGCCGTGTGGATGCCCACGGTGGTCACTGCCACGTGAACTGGCGCCGGGTTTGCCGACCGCTTGAGTATGGCGGGTTGGGCGTCCGGGACCTGGAGCGCACAGGGCTCTCGCTACGGTTGCGCTGGCTATGGCTTGCGCGCACAGACACGGACAGAGCATGGCAAGGGCTGGACCTGCAATTCACCTCGGAGGAGCGCGCGCTCTTTTACGCCTCGACGACCATGGCCCTCGGGGATGGAAGGACCGCACTTTTTGGGGAAGATCGCTGGCTTGGTGGCCAGGGCGTTCGTGAGCTCGTGCCCGTGCTCTTTCAGTGCATCCCAAAGCAGCGCCGGAAGACAAGAACGGTGGCGGAGGCCATGACCAACAATGGCTGGGCGCGTGACATCCAAGATCTGCTCGGCCTTCCTGAGATCGGTCAGTATCTCAAGCTTTGGCACTTGGTGCAGCACATCCAGCTGTCCAACGAGCCGGACAAGCTACTTTGGAGCTGGACCACCAGTGGCACATACATGGCCCAGTCATGCTACCGGGCAACATTCCATGGAGCGATGGGCTGCCACTCCTGGAAGCTCATTTGGAGGACCTGGGCGCCGCCTAGAGTGAAGTTCTTCCATTGGCTGGCTTGCCAAGACCGCCGCTGGACTGCTGAGCGGCTCGCGCGCCGCGGCCTGCAGCACCACCCGCGGTGCCTGCTGTGCCACCAGGAACCGGAGACGATCAGGCACTTAATGCTCACATGCCCATTCACCAGGCAGACATGGCACGAGGTCCTATCTTGGCTACGCTTGCCGGCGCCGACGCCCGAGCACGATGATTCGCTTATGGACTGATGGCTGCGTGCGAAGGAGTTCACACCGCCCACTCTACGCAAGGCGCTGAAATCCGCAGCGCTCTTGGTGTCGTGGATGATCTGGAAACATAGGAACGCGTGCGTTTTTGACCATGTTAGCCCCTCGCTCAATGAGCTTCTAGACACGATCAAGGACGAGGCCCGATGTTGGGCAAAGGCCGGAGCTCAAGGGCTCAGGGTCATTTTGCCATCATCCTGGGATGTCCACTGAGCCCCTGACGGCTGTGTAAAACTGCCTCCTAGGAGGATGTAAATTCCCTCTCCTTCCAATGCAATGAAACGCAAAAGCCATTTGCGTTTTCTCGAAAAAGAGTGAAGATATGAAGTGTAATTGTAACAGATATAAATAGACTCTGCGGTTAAATATGAACACATTCTTACCAATACAGTGAGCTTTATATCCTAGAAACCCTTGCATACTGATTTTGTTTGAGATTTTTTTTTCTCAAACACGCAGGAGAGCTGCGTATTATTTCATCAAGAAGAAAGAAATATGTACAAGGGTGAGGGCAGAAACTCCCTCAACCCAAACACACCTCAAGGCGGACCCCTAAGGAACAAACTAAGAACTCACACCACACAGAAAACAATACGAACAAAACTCAGACCAAGGACGAGCCTATTGTCCGAGGTAAGTAACCCATATAAAAAGTTCCCGAAGCGCCAAAGCTCCGGCTGAACACCAGATGGCGAATTCGCTAGCAACACCATGGAAACATTTGTCCTAGCGCATTTTGTTTGAGATAAAGCATAGCTACTAAAAGAACTGTTCTTTACTTTTTTATGGTCCCAGCATGCATCAGGATATCAATTTATTGTCTCCAACTTATATATTTACTGATATACTGAGCTAAACCTTCTTTGACTACATATCACTATCCAATGCTGCCCGAGGCAAGGGAATAGATGAATGAGAGGCAACTATGACAATTACTTACCATGGGAGTGTCTGCATTTTAATCTTGTAAATTAAAATAGGTCTTTGTTCCTAGTTCCAAATTCCGTACGGCAATAGTATAAATCAGAACAGAACTAAAAATATGGCAAGTGAACTTGGCACCCAATAAATTCTACAGGCCAATATACGACCACGGACTCAAATTTACATAAATGAACTACAACATGGAGAAAATAACACATGAATATTCAAACCTTAGTCCTATCTGAAGCCATCTTCAGTTGAACTGAGAACCAATAATATGATCCATCAGAACCAAATGCTTTAACATCGACATTCTCCTGCACCAGATAAATGGCACTGAATCAGCAAAGTGTAGTGCATAAAAGCATAATCAAATGTGTGTAATATAGCATTGTCAACCTTGTTCTCGAGCTCAAATAGGGACACTCCAATACTGTACTGTTTACATCTTCCAACAGCCACACAAATCGCAACCTGTGCCGGGCGGAAGGTGTTATCCCGAGACTCGCGCGTATGTGTCGAGCTGTTCACATAATCCTGTGGTGAAAGCATTATATAGTTCATAGCACAATCTTCGATAACTTCTAATATTTGTGTGTTTTTCTGTGATACGCTGCCTCTTCTGACAAGGGACTTTGAAGAATATCTGAGGGAAAATTTTGAAGATTTAGCCACTCTGCTCAATGAGTCTGGTCTACTGAGTGAGTCCGGTCTGCACAGTGAGTCTGCATCTGCATTTACTGCTTGTTCAATTTCCACAACACGATAAGCTAGTGGAATGGAAGAATTGTTTTTTATCCAATATGGAACAAATAATCTTATCGTCTTTGGTGCAGCATCACTTGCTCCCAGATCATGTTCAACGCTAACACGCAATTTCCTAATTTGATACACAAGCGAAAAACATTAGAAATACTAAACAATTGAGTCCATAATCATAGTTAACATTAAAAAAATATAGAACACTCAGTCAAGTATTATCAATCTAGCGCGCCTATCAATAAATATGTACTGTTTTTACTCAAAATATATGGTGTTTGGATATTTGTTGATAAATACTCCCTCCATCCGGAAATACTTGTCATCAAAATGGATCAAAGGGGATGTATCTAGATGTATTTTAGTTCTAGATACATCTCTTTTTATCCATTTTGATGACAAGTATTTTCGGACGGAGGGAGTATAGGCTATTTTGAACGCAATATATATGTTACTGATGTAGTACAAAGTTGAGTCACTTATTTTGGGACGGAGGGAGTAGTTAGGAAAGTGATTGACTACAAACTAAATCCAAAAGGTCACCTATTTTTCTTTCAAAAGAAGAAACAGGTCACATACTCCCTCCGTCCAGAATTACTTGTCGCATAAATGGATGTATCTAGACGTATTTTTAATTCTATAATACATCCATTTCTACGACAAGTAATTCGGGGCGGAGGGAGTATTTTGACCAGATCATGTAGGTTTTTTCTATACTGAAAATAAGTTTTTATGCAAGAAAACGCAAGAGTGGATGCTAGATTGCTAGATCAAACTGTTATGGAGAATTTTAAATGGATCCCAAAAGAACAATACAAGCTAATGCACCTTCACAACCAGCCGGTGTGGCATATATTGATATGAATATCATGTAATCAGAGAGTAGAGGGCTTCAGTAAACCAAACGTTATGAATGGGCTCAAATTCAAGTTGTACAGAATTGTGTAACATATGGCAACAAATGTGATGCGGCATTTCCCAAAACAAAATGCAAAAAATACTGTGGCTACATAGGTTGTTTGTTTGGACACCATCGGAAGAAAAGATGAAATGCAAAAACTACATCTTGGTTGTACTCAAATTACTGTTCGTGAAATTCTACTAGGAAAAGCTGAAAGAATAAAAGCTTCAAACCTCTGGGTTCGTTTCTGAACCATCCAGAAAGAAGAAACGTGTTCCAGGGACAGCAAGTCCATTATCAGTTCAGCATCCTAAAAGGAATGAGAAATGGAAAAATTACTTTAATCCCTCAAGTAAGTATACATGCAAGGCAGGTAACATAAATTAGTGATCTGTCTGGTAAGAAGAAAAAGAGATGGGAACAGCAGGATAGTACAAAGCGTATTCCAGAAACCAGCGGATTTATCACACCTATGTGCTATAGATCTCTAACTACACTATCATAAGAAGAACCATGATCCATTAGTTTGGTTTGGAAATGTTCTACACAGACACAAATGCATTACCTTTTCTAAAATCCAGTCATTTTGAACAAACAGTGTGAGATAAATGGATTTCCGAATATCTGCTGAATAAATGAATGCGCTTCCACCTGACGATACAATACCATGCTGCCTTTCAACCATATTACCTTCAGCTGACTTCTCCCAAATAGAATACTCAGCTTCATATGGAAGCTTATTTTCAAGTCTAAGAATTGAATTGAAAGAGAACTTCCAGTCGTAAACAGGCATATTTAAGTCCGTATGAACAATGGAAGCATCAACTCCAACACTAAGCCAGAAATATTGTTTGATACCAACAAGAGGGGAGCAGTATGAAAGAACATCTTTTTTCTCGAGCTCAGCAAGCCTAAGAACAGAATTCTTTGATGGAACAGATGATTGTTTCATGGTGCTTTGCCTAGAAAGTGAAGACTGCTGCTGCTTAGGTAGGCTGTCACAACCTAGTGAAAGAACCTGACTCCAATTGTATGATTCGTCTGATTTTACAGAAAAAGGCCGAACTTGCAAGCACAAATCCATATCTTTGATCATGGCTGTCCAAGGCAACGCTGTAGATGAATATGGATCCACAATAGCAACTACATTCCTAGCTATTTCCACACTTTGTTCTTGCAATAGCTGCCTCGTACGTACCCAACACCTTCGTCTAACATAGTCATGTGGTGATTTAGAAGATCTCCAGGATGACGGCCAGTTTAAGTTTTGAATATCAGCAGCATACGCCCATCCATCACAATCTACAGAAGTAGATTTTTCGATTTTCCATGGTGAAGTCCACTTCCAATCAGGTGGAAGACGAGGTTCAAAGAATGCCTTCATAATAAGTTGCATAGTTTTGTTAGATTAGAAGCTAATAACTTTTGTTATAATATATGTCATTTTTTGCATAACCTAAAACCAAATATAATGTATATTTCCTCAAATAAAGGAAAGATTGATTTCCTTGATCAACAGGCCCAAAAGAAATTACCTTGGATGAGTAAGAGCAGTCCTTGGTGCTCCATTGGCCCAACTCAATTCCATGATCACTAGAATGGTTACTTGTCCATCCTGAAATGGGTTGGTACCACTGGTTTTCAAATACTTCATCAACGTTGTTGGTGGAACTGGTTGATTTATCATTTATCATGGAGCTATTAAGGTTGTTTATGGGACATACAGAAACTTCAAGTTTTATGTCAGAATCATTAGCAATAACAGCAAGGGACCTCAAAGTTGCATGTTTCTTTCCATTTTTCATGGTGATCTCAAACGCAAAGTGATTACTATTAAGTGATTTTGGGATGATTGACAGTGGTAAAACTGCAGTAAAACTTTCCCATGGACCATCTGGGGTAAGCCCTACACAGAAACCAGTCTCTGCATTGCTTATGCTATCTTTCCAGCTCTGGAAGTCTGTTTGAGTAGATCGTTCTATGTAACAACATGAAAGTACTAAAGCACCACAGCCTTTCCTGTCTCCCTCATCGAGTCCTGTGGCCTACAAAATGTTAAATATGCTTAAGTTGATGTAATATAAATTAAACAAGTAATTAAGGATGCTAACTGATGAGCAAATTTAATATAAATTAAAAAAAGTTTTTTTTAACATTGTCAAAATAGCTCAGCAAGTTCTACAAAACAAAAGAACTACCTTCCCAGTAAGAGGACATGTCATTACTCGCTTGACATCAGCAGCTTGCTGAAGGATTCTGATAGAAGCAGCTCGTTTCAATGTTGTTGTTCCCCTTCCAATAGGGATTGACAAAGAACCAAGTACTTCACCTTACAAATGAATGAAGGGTGTTATTCAAATCCTAAACATTACTCTCTAGTAGCCAAATTTCCCATGCAAGTGTAAGATTTAGTTCACATATAACAGATAGTAGGCAAACGGGTAGTTCCGAAGGAAAGAGGCAAAGAAAAAATTGGAAGTTAGAAAAATGGAATCAGTATTTTGCTGTTAAGAAGAAACAACCAATAAGAAATACATAATGATCTTATAAATGGATTTGACAGGAAATATGAACAAAAAATCAAGAGGAAGCTGCTAAATGCCATACAGTTTTTATTATAAAATTACCTTTGCCAGCCTTTGATGCCAAATTTGTTACCTCAATCTCTAAATTAGCTGATGCCTGCAAAGCCCAGGAAATAACAATTAATGCAATCCTACTAATACACTCATACAAGAAGATGCGAAATATTTCACGAATGAGATATAATAAGGTCCGGCCAGGCCTACTAGGCTATGAGAAGTTATTACACTATGATCTGGCCACGGTACTACAAGACAGGCATAAAAAGAATGACTGTGCTATGTGGGGGGACGTGCCCATGGTGTCTTATGTGAGGACTACACTAGAAAACTTTTATTTCTCAAACCATTAATCCGATTGATGATCCGCTTTCCCTGTTGGTTTCACCGTGGCGAGATCTTCGAAACTAGATCCAATATCGATATGTTTTGACAACTTTTTTCACCAGCAGTTACCAGATTAGTTTCACTTACCAGATTTAAATACACTTAGTTATCAGATGATGGGATGCCATTCTCTATTAGTCTAAGACTTGCACCATACTACTTTTATGACATATTATCATTTTATACTTGTAATATTTGAAAAACTCACTTTGTAGCTGTACAAAAGGAATGGAATGCCTAATAACACATGTAAATTATTGCCTGGTGACCATTCATGTTATTGTGGAAACTGTGTGTTGCTAAATATGGTAACCACGCACTATAATCTGGTAACTGGTGGCGACAAAAAATCATCTAAACATGCCAATAAGGATCTTATTTTGAAGCCCTCGTGATGCGGAGCATCCCACGTTCATCCCCATGTACACTCCGACTACTCTCCAAGCCCCAAGAGGACATATGACGAGACCTCGAACATACGCCATTGGACACAAGGTGAACTCGCTCCTCTCCGAACTTCCACTTTCTACATGTGAGACATGGCTACTACCTCCAACGTGTGTGCTATGCATGATCAGGTACTTAGAGGAAAGCCACGGAGCCACCACATCCAACGGAAGAGCTAGCAAGGACGCCAAGTACAAGGACCAAGAGAAGAAGCTGCCCGAAGTCTTCAGCCACCGGACGACCGGGCAACGCCGGACGTCCGACGCCTGGGCACTCATCCAGCAAGAAGGGCCAGCCAACGGAAGCTACAGCGGCCAGACATCCGACAAGTACCGGACGTCCGACACACTCCAGCGACCGGACGCCCGATCGTCTCCGGAAATCCGGCGCCACCTCAACCGAGCCAAAACGCCGGACGTCCGACAAGTATCGGACGACCGGACCCTCGCGAGCCACCAGACGTCTGGTACCTGTCGGGCCCGAGGCCCATGTATCCCCCACTTACCCCTTCGTGTCCCTAGACTATATATACTCCTCCACCTCCTCCTCGTTAGGGTTAGCGTTGTGATAGCTCATTTGAGAGATAGAGCTTCGCTCATCCATACGCATCTACTCCTTGAGAGAGACCGCGGCCCCTCTTCGGAGAAGATCCACCTTGGATTCAAGACCCCCTCTTGGGCGGCCCCATCAAGACCTCACGGAGAAGAACCGGTTATCCTATGTATCGTCCTTTCTTGGATTCGGATCTTGCATCTCTTTGTGTTTCGAGGTTCTAGCACATGTGTGATCATACTTGTTGGTTTGAGTGTTCTCTTGTGTTCCCCTCGTGATTCTCCCCTCGTGTTTCCCCTCGTGTTCTTCGCGGGATCCGCTCCTTTCGTGAAAGATCGGCCATCTAGGGTTCCACCCTACATCACCTCGTCAACACGAACTCGCCAGTGAAGACATATCACTAATCTGATTAACAGTTTGTGAGATAAATCATTTCAATAAATCAAATTTAGCAATTATTGTTGATGATGTCAAAGCGAGGTGTAAGATTATGCATGCATGCATATCTCTCTCCCTTATAGGGACTGCTCTATTAACAACATGTCGCTCTCTAAAGCAATGTGGGGCTCGTCCCACCATAGATTTCCATTAAAAGGGTGAATCATCAAATAAATTTCACTGAAACCACTACTGAAAAATTACCTGTTCTGGAACTTCAAATATAAAATGTTCATTCCACTTAGCATGATGTGTCTGTAACTCAGCTGTTTTCACAGGATTTACGCATCTTGTCCTGGCACTCTGTGGGAATACCTTGTACTGATCAGAAGTCTGACTTCCTATGAGCAAGCGCAGAGCACAGAAGTAGCTATGATCATTGCCATCATCTACGATAGGCAAGCCCTGTCATGTAGAAAAAACATACTGTGAGTGCCATACTGAGAAGTTGCCTGCGCAAAGCATAACATAAGTATAAGTATGACCTTGGACTCAAAGATCTGTATGACAACATAATATCTTGCTTCCGTAGAATTTGACAATACATTTAGCTTATCGGAAAACCTCGCAGGCGGCATCAACAGTGAAATTTGATTGTCATGCTGTAATAGCTGAATGGTGTTTTCAGTATCTTCTTGTTTCTTAAGATAAACATCACATCCTAATTTGTTCTCGAAAACTACCCTCTGGAAATCATCTTCATCCAACGCAGAACTGGACAAATTGTCAGCTATTTTTAAATTTTCCAAAGAATCCTGAAAAACAGGTGGAGAGAGAATATAAATCATTACAGGAAGTTTACAAAAAGCAGCAATAGTCAAGTAGTTGAAATGATAGATGAAACCTCATTTCTGATTGATGATCTATTTTCAAGATCAATTTGTCTTCGCCATGAAATTAAAGTTTCGATAAGCAAATCAAGATTTGCAGAACTCAGGTTGACATTTAGAGGACTTGTTGCAGAAACACGAATCCTCTTACCAACTTTGGAAGGAGGGTGCTCACTGGTATCATATGTTTCCAACCTAAAATAAAGATTGAACAAATATAATGTAGTGCAGAAACAGTGAATTTGTCAGAACAGTATAATTTTGTCAGGTGGATGGAAACAAGAAACAGTCAAGTAGAACTTACTTGAATATTCCATCAAATGGCTCAACCAAAGGTTCCCATGCTTCCAAGTGTCTATTGAATGTGGATGCAGCAATTGAACAGATCAACACGACATTAATTGTCTCAAATCTCCCATGTGTTGCAAGATTTATACTCGAGATTGTAGTGTCGAAAATTGGTGTGACCTAAATATTCAGAAATTATGTAACTAGAAAATACAAATATTTCAACAATTTCTTTCCATTTCAAGAAACATAATTTAGCATGCCTACGCACCATTCCACACGAGCTGTCTAGGATGCTGATTGACAAAGATCCCAGCTTCAACTCAGCAGTAACATTGTCAGGTGCCTTTGGCTTAGCATGATCTGCAATACTGTATGCCAATCGAGCTGATGGTTTTTTCAGATCAGGCCGTGCAAGGAAAGTACATCCCTAAAACATCACAGAGTGTTGGATTCATACAACCATGAGCTAATAATGTATAAAGAAATTGATTCAAACATAACAGATAACCTGATTTCCAACTTTCCAGATGCTCCAGCAGTTAGGTCCCTTTGAGCTGGAAGACCTTGAGATAGGGTCCTCTGAGATATTTGCTTGATTCACCAAACCCAACTTAGGGCAGCAAATGGAATCCTTGCTTGGCATCTCATCTGTTTTTGTCACAACACATCCAAGAGAAGCATATCCAGGAGGCGCCACTGGATACCACAAGAATATGTCATCAATGCCCTTTTTGTCAATTTGTGCTACTTTCATGAATCGTACAGGCTTTTCAGAAACTATCTTGTCGTCACACTTGAAAAGAATGCCAAGAGTAGGTGGTTCAAGCCTGAAAGAATCATGAAATATGTGAACAAGTATCAGAAAGCACGGAGTATTTGAAAACTATATATCTATATTAAGAAATCATTACCCTTCAGTTATACAGTCGCCAACTGGAGCGAAGCCGAAACGAGGTAATGGCCGCCATATTGAAAATGGCCTCCTTGAGTCGCCACCTTTATCCCACCATATTCTTTCAAAATGTGGAGTAGACGTGCAATAGCTACTTGGTCTTGACAAAGTTCTAACAACATCCCACCCAGAAGTACTCTTAGGATTACTTAATTGATCAGTTGGCTGGTCACTCCGAACAGGAGAATCTGCAGCCAGATCTTTAATGATATAGCAATTTGGATTCCTTAGCAGAACATGATGCAAATCAAGAGCTTCTGTTCTACTGGGTTGGTTTGCAGAACTGTGTGCATGGAATGTGCCAATCACATTGTCCACACGCCAGATGCTAAATCCAGAAAGTATTCTGCAGAAAAAGGATAAAAGGTGAATCCATGATACCACTGTTGGTGTTTTCATTCAAACTCTAGGTAGGTTCTAGAAACTCTTTTCATGAGGTGAAACAATCAAACAACACAATGGCAGGCCAAATAACAAAGAATGATGGTGTCATTACCCAGGAGCAGACGAGAGTGTGTGTATGCAGTCTGAAAATGTCGCAGAAGTCACTAGATCAGAACGAAGGCAGTACACAACATTATTGGAAGGTGGCTGATTTCCACTATTTACCACACATCCTAGAGCTAAGTATCCACGCGGCGGCACAGGAACCCAGATTGAACAGTCATTTTGCTCATTTGACTTCTTGGAATCCACTAAGTCTAGAGATCCAGGTAATGTATGTACAAGCCTAAAGCCAAGAGGTTTCCGCACACGGCCATAGGTGTTGCTTAAAGCAACCACAACCTGAGAAGGTGGCACAGACCTGAAAAGGCAAAGTCAAACATTATATTAGCATTAGCAGGAGAAAGATGAAAGGTTAAAGGGGAAAGATAGCAACCAGATCAGCGAACTGTCTAAAAAATGTACATATTACTTTGTGATGACCTTACTAGGTAAGGATCACAATCACTAGATAAACCACTCTGAATTTGAATTTTATTACAGAGATGGAGTTTACGTGAGGTAGAAGAAAGAAATGGGGAATGGGGAATTAGACTGGGCGACTATCCTGTTACAGATTCGCTGTCTTGCTCGACTGAACCCTGGTCTATAAGTACACACCGCTCGCGCGGCCACGGCCCGCTGACCATTACACCGCACACGGCCCAAGGCCCAGAACTAGAATACTAAAGCTAGCCTGCTGTGATTACAGCCCCTATTCCTTCGTTGTTCCCTCCTGACGGTCACGGTTGCTGACAGTGCCTCCCTCTGAAGATCCAGCATGGTATCTCCTCTTCAAAACCTCATAGTCCTCCCATGTTGCCGTTTCTTCGGACAGTCCCGACCATTGCATGAGTACTTGCACATGCACTGCATTGCCTTTCTTGACCATTTTCCTGTCCAACACCTTCTCAGGGACTACATTGGCCACTGATAAATCCACTGGCGTTGGCAAATCTGAAAACACAGGAGTGTGGTCTGGCCGGTGCTCCTTTAGTTGAGACACATGAAACACAGGATGAATGAGAGCCTTTTCTGGTAATTGTAGTTTATATGCTGATGGTCCAATTCGTTCCAGAATTTCAAAAGGGCCATAGTATTTGTAAGCAAGTTTGGGACAAGGACGATTGACCACTGTGTGTTGGGCGTATGGCTGCAGTTTCAGATACACCACCTCCCGCACTGAGAATGATCTGTCCGATCTGTGCCTGTCAGCAAAATGCTTCATCTTTGCTTGTGCTTTCATCAAATTGGCTTTTAGCAAAGCAAAATGAGCTTGGTGTTCTCTCAACCATTGTTCCACTTCCACATTGTCAGACTGGAGGAGAGAAGAGAAAAACCCATAGGTAGGACTGTACCCATATAAGGCCTTGAACGGTGAGCATCCCAAGGCAGTATGGAAGTTGGTGTCATACCAAAACTCAGCCAGAGGCAGCCAATTGTGCCATTTATGAGGAGTGTCATGCACTGCACATCTTAAATACATCTCCAAACACTGGTTGACCCTTTCACTCTGACCATCGGTCTGTGGGTGATACGCTGTTGTCATGTGCAGCTTGGTGTCCCACAGCTTAAACAAGTCTTTCCAGAAATGACTTGTAAATTTTTTATCCCTATCAGAAACTATTGTGTGAGAAAGTCCATGCAGCTTCACAATAGTTTCTAAAAAAACTTTTGCTACCACCGGAGCAGAAAATGGATGTCTGAGAGGAATAAAGTGGGCATACTTGGTATATCTGTCCACCACCACTAGTATCACGCTGTAGCCAGCGGACTTGGGAAGCCCTTCAACGAAATCCATAGCTACATGTTGCCAGGGTCCTTCAGGAACTGGTAGAGGGTTCAGCAACCCGGGATATTTGCAGTGTTCATGCTTAGCTTTTTGACAAACATCACATTGTTGCACAAACTCAGTGACATCAGCTTTTAACCCAAACCAAGCAAACAACTTGTGCAATCTCTGGAAGGTGGCCTATATACCCGAGTGGCCCCCAAGAGCACTTGCATGGAAGGCCGAAATGAGCTTTGTTTTAAGAGCAGAATTTGCCCCTATCCAAATTCGGTCTTGCATCTTAATAATCCCTTGTTGCAAGGAAAATCCTTCCACATTGTCATTAGCTATTGCCAGCTGCTGCAACAGTTGTTGGGCTTGAGGGTCCACTTCATATGAGTTCAATACCTCTTGCAACCATACTGGCTGACTCCGTGAAGTTGTGGTGATAGCCAACAAGTGACCCACTCTAGACAAGGCATCAGCCACGTATTTTCACTACCCTTTTTGTATTGGAATTGGAATTGCAGCCCCACCAGTTTGGTCATTGCTTTCCCCTGCAAGTCAGAAGTCAACACTTGATCTCCCAGTTGACACAAACTCTGATGATCTGTCTTAATAATGAAGGGTCCTCTCTGGACATATGCTCTCCATTTTTCTACTGCCATCATGATCGCCAAAAACTCCTTCTCATAAATTGATAGCTGCTGATTTTTGATGCCCAGAGCTTTGCTGTAGAAGGCCACAGGGTGAGCATCTTGTATGAGAACTGCTCCTATCCCAGTGGAGCAAGCATCAGTTTCAATTGTAAATTGTTTGTTGAAATCGGGCAAACCAAGCACTGGAGTGGTGGACATGGCCAATTTCAACTTGTCGAATGCCAGATGGGCCTCATCGGACCAAGCAAAGCTGTTTTTCTGCAGTAACTGAGTTAGTGGTTTTGCAATAATGCCATAGTGCCTGACAAACTTCCTATAGTATCCGGTTAGACCTAGAAACCCACTCAGTTCCGTTACATTTTGGGGTACAGGCCAATCCATCATCACTTTAGTTTTCTCATGGTCTGTAGCTACCCCCTCATCAGAGATAATATGCCCCAGATATTCCAGTTTCTGCTGGGCAAAGGTGCACTTACTGAGTTTGGCATAGAACTGATTTTCTCTCAACACTTGGAACACCTCTCTCAAGTGGTTGACATGTTCCTCCAAGGACTCACTGAACACCAGTATGTCATCCATGAAAATGACCACACACTTCCTGTTTCCTTTGGAAAAACACCAGTTCATTACTCCTTGAAAAGTTTCAGGTGCAGTGGCTAAACCAAATTCTGATCTGGTGGTAGCCAGCTTTTAAATCCAACTTGGTAAACCATTTAGCGCCTGCAAGTTCATCCAGTAGTTCATCCATAATTGGCATTGGAAACCTACTTTTGACAGTAATGGAATTTAACTTTCTGTAATCCACACAAAACCTCCAAGTGCCATCCTTCTTCTTGACTAGCAACACAGGAGAGGCAAAAGGACTGACACTAGGTGTAATCAAGCCAGCTTCTAACATTTCTGCCACTTGTTTCTCAATTTCATCCTTTTGCAAGGGAGAGTACCTATATGGCCTGACATTCACTGGTACTGCTCCAGGTATGAGATGGATAGCGTGATCCAGGGGTCTAGTGGGAGGCAAAGACTTTGGATCATTAAACACATCAGCAAACTCATCAATGACAACTTGAACTTCTGGATGGATTGTGTTGCTTTTAGTGTTATGAACAGGGACCAGCAAGGCAGTGGCCCAAATGTCATTCCCTCTATGCCATCTCATGGCCTGTTCCACTGACAATTCTTGTAAACCGGGTTTGTCGCTTTTAGTAATTCCTTGCAGAGTAATGAGTTGATCCTGATAGTTAAATCTGACCCATTTTTCCTTCCACTGACAAGTCATTTCTCCCCATTGCTCCAACCAGTCCATACCAAGTATCATATCATACCCTCCCAGGTCCAATACCTTCAGAGGATAACTGAAGGTATGCCCCTGTACCCACCAATGCATTTCCGGCACAAACGCAGAACACTGCAGCCTCTCTCCATTTGCTACTTTTACTGGCCATGGTGATTGCAACTTCTGAGGAGTGACTTGAACTCTAGATAATATTTGAGAATCAATGAAACTATGATTGCTCCCAGAATCAAGTAAAATTATCAAGTAAAATTAACACCACCTGATTGCCAATCAGGGCTCTCAACCTAACAGTCTGGGGATAATCAGCTTCTGACAGTGCATTGACTGAAATCTGCATGTCTGCCAGAGAAGTTTCTTGTTCCACAATAGCATCTAGTAACTCATCCGATAGGATGTCAGGATCTGCCCCTTGCATTGCTTGAACAGCCCCTTGAGGTGCAGTTTTAGTGCACAAATGGCCCGGCATGTATTTGTCCCCACAACTGAAACACAACCCATTGGCCCTTCTGAATTCTTTGAGCTGTCTAGCTTTCCATAGATCTCCTACCACCACTGGTTGAGCCTTGTAATCAGTTTTTTTGGACCCATTGCTTTGTGGTTTGTCCATTTAAGATGTTTGCTTCTGGCCAAGACCTCTTCCTGAATACCAGCATACATCGCAGCTTCGCTGATTGTAGCTGGTATTTGCATCTCCACCGCAGCTCTCAACTCCTCTCTCAGACCCAACACAAACCTAATTACCAGGAATGTGTCACTAACTGTGTTTTCATACAGCAGCAACTGGTAAGTTAATTGCGTAAACTCTCTTTTGTACTCAGCCACTGACCCAGACTGTTTAAGCATCATCAACTCTTTCATTTTGTGTCTATGCACGTTGACATCAAACTCTGACATCACAGCAGAGCGAAACTCATGCCAATTAGGCCACTGATGAGTCAGTTTATACGCATGAAACCAATTGGCCGCATCACCATACAAATGCAGGGAAGCTGATGTGACTCTGAAGAACTCCGGAATTTCATACAGTGAGAAATAAGCTTCGCATCCATCGAGCCAAATTCGCACGTCAGTGCCATCAAAACGAGGGAAGTCCATTTTGGGCATCCACGGTCTACGCGGATGCTGATCCTGACAATCAGACACAAACGCCTCCTTCTGCTTATCCAAATTGGGCTGGGACTTGTTCTGAACTGGCGGCGCATTGGGTATCGGTGCTTGGTTCCTCAGTTGCGATGTTATTTGCGGGGGTGACCCCAATATGCCTTCGTTCCCCGCTGGTGAAACTGTGGGTGACGCCTGTTTGTGTAACTGATCACGGGCTGCTGCCATCTAGTCCTGCCTTACCTCTCCAATGGATTTCAAAGTCAAATTGACATTGCTCTGAATCACATCGATGCGTTCCACCTGCGTGTTGAACTTCTGATCCAATTCTTCTATCCTGGTGAACAATTCATCGATGCGGCCGATTTTGTCTCCCAAACCTGATAGCACCTCCAGCCTCTGCATCACCCTTGTCTCAAATGCCTCCATGGAGCCTAGGACCAACTCTGTCTGCACACTGGCCTTGGGAGGAGCCGTGGTGCCCCCTGGATCTACCGCCGCCCAGGTCAGCGAGTACCGGGGCGCCGCTGACCGTCTCCGCACGCGCCCTGTCCTCTGCAACCGATCTCCCACGCCTCCACTGCAGCGCCAATTTGGTTGCCGCCTCGGAATTTTACACCCAGCTGAAAATCACCGGGAAACCGAGCGCGTACCTGGATCCGCTGCCGAATGATCTCCGCCGCCCTGATTGCTCTCCACCGCCGGTGCTGGAACGAAGCACCAGACCCACCGCCTCCGCAAACTCCGTCGACGAGCCGGGATTTTACGGGAGAGCCCAACCGAAGCGCCGACGAGCCCAATTCGCCTCCCCGCCGCCGATCGCCCGAATCTGATACCAACTGTGATGACCTTACTAGGTAAGGATCACAATCACTAGATAAACCACTCTGAATTTGAATTTTATTACAGAGATGGAGTTTACGTGAGGTAGAAGAAAGAAATGGGGAATGGGGAATTAGACTGGGCGACTATCCTGTTACAGATTCGCTGTCTTGCTCGACTGAACCCTGGTCTATAAGTACACACCGCTCGCGCGGCCACGGCCCGCTGACCATTACACCGCACACGGCCCAAGGCCCAGAACTAGAATACTAAAGCTAGCCTGCTGTGATTACAGCCCCTATTCCTTCGCTGTTCCCTCCTGACGGTCACGGTTGCTGACATACTTCTCACAGAACTGAAATACTATTGCATATTTTATACTCAACATTTTTTATGTCTTAGAACACAGTAGAAACTAATGCATTTTTCTTTAGCTTCTCTGCCAAACAGAATAGGGATAGAACTAACAAAAAAAAGGTGAAATAGGTCAATGGGCATTGTTATTATGAACCTTATTGTAACTGCTAGTTGAGACAATGGATTATGGAAATAACAAAGTAGAATTTATAACTACATGTCCCTCATTTATGATAATCTTAAGGTGTAGGCAAGTCTTGCATGTAGTTACTGCCAGGTTTTGAAACCCCACTTATATTAAGTGGCTTCCTGGACTGAAAAAGCTGTTCTTAACATAGCTTGGTTATCAGACCATGCTGGATCTGATTTTCTAAAACCTGGCCTGGTATATCACTAAACTCCTCCATTTCACACAACTATTAAGAGGAGCAACTTGTTTGTATTACATCCCATGGCCAAGGCCTCCTGAGCAGCCTCGCTGAACCTTAGACGTCCTAGGATCACGCTCGCAAGACTTGGCGAACCTTGATGCCCCCTTTATGGAGGTATGGGAGGTGGTGCGTCGGATGCCGCTAGGGATGGCGCCGAGACCGGACAAATTCACGGCGGAGTTCCTTCAGGCCTGTTGGGGGACCGTTGATGCGGAGCATCCTACGGTCATCCCTATGGACCTACCATCGTCTCACGAAGTGCCAAGAGGACCTATGACTCGAGCTAGAGCTAGAGCTCTCGAGACCGAGGTGACTTCTCTCCTTAGTGATATTACATATGATCCTCTCGAGACATGGCTACTACCTAAGTCCGAGATGTTGTGCATGATTAGGTACCAAGAGGACCCTCCCGAAGATGCACGTGAAGACGGACAAGCCGCCAAGTCCACGGATGAAGAGAACCAACGAAAGAAGAAGAAGGCAGCTCCAGGGCCTGGACATCCGGCCCCGCTCCAGCCCGGACATCCGGCCACTGCCCGGAAATCCGGCGCCCGTCACAGAACATACCCGAAGCTGAACCACTTCAGCATGGACATCCGGCCACTCGTGAAAGCCCGGACATCCGGCCACTCGTGAAAGCCCGGACATCCAGCCCGATGCCCGGACGTCCAGCCTCCCCTGTCTGCGCACAGTGAAAGGGCCCGAGGCGCGTGTACCCTTCGCCCACCTTGACTATATACACTCTTCTCCTACCTACATTTTAGGGTTAGCAAAGTAGTAGCTCATTAGAGAAAGAGCTTTGCTCATCCTGCTCAACCGCTCTTCTTTCACTTCATCCTCATCAAGACGGAGCCGCTCAAGTCGACACTCCGACTACACCATCTTCGGCTCAAGTACACCGACATCCACAGCGCCCGAACGAACCACTACATCTTCAAGATGAAAGGAAAGGAGTACGTACTTCGCCCTATGTCTCCAAGCCAAATGATCGCCGACAAGCAAGCCACCCATCGTGGAGAGAATAGTGAGATAGCGAACCACCAAAAAGAGAGTGAGCGCCACAAGCCCAAATTGAGTGACTCCACAATGAGCGAAAAGATGAACCTAGTTCTATTTGCCATCAAACGTGAGATAAGAGAAGTGTGTGAGAACCCATCTAGTGTGCTACACTATATCCTTTTGTACAAGGACGAGGCACCAAAAGCTAACACCTCTCACACTCTACCTTTAGTGTTGTCTTCTCTTTTGCAGAATTTCAAGATGTTTTCCCCGACGAGCTATCTCTGGGTCTACCTCCACTACGAGGCATCGAGCACCGCATCGACCTCATCCCCGGAGCACCACTTCCAAACAAAGCTCCCTACCGCATCAACCCCAAAGAAACCAAAGAAATACAAAGGCAAGTCAAACATCTCATAGACCATGGACATGTATGGGAAAGTTTGAGTCCTTGTGCCGTTCCGGTCATTCTTGTGCCAAAAAGAGACGGTAGCTTTCGCATGTGTTCCGATTGTAAACTTATCAATGCTATCACCGTTCGATATAGGTACCCCATTCCACGCCTTGATGATATGCTTGATGAACTTAGTGGTGCCACTATTTTTTCCGTTCTTGTGCCAAAAAAGACGGTAGCTTTCGCATGTGTTTCAATTGTAAACCTATCAATGCTATCACCGTTCGATATAGGTACCCCATTCCACGCCTTGATGATATGCTTGATGAACTTAGTGGTGCCACTATTTTTTCCGCATACAAGAGGGTGATGAATGGAAAATCGCTTTCAAAAAAAAGTTTGGTTTGTATGAGTGTTTAGTCATGCCTATGGGTTTATCGGAAGCACCGGGTACTTTCATGCGTCTTATGAATTATGTGTTTCATCCTTACATTGGTGAGTTTGTTGTGGTCTACTTCAACGATATCCTTGTTTATAGCAAATCTCTCAAAGATCATGTCACCCATGTTCAAACCGTTTTGCAAACTCTTCAAAAAGAGCGTCTCTATGCTAACACGGAAAAATGCCTTTTTGGCGTTGATAAGCTCGTTTTCTTGGGTTTTGTTGTATCCCCTAAGGGTGTTCATATTGATGACTCTAAGATCAATGCTATTAAAACTTGGCCACAACCAACCAACTTGCATCAAGTGCGTAGCTTCCTTGGTTTAGCCGGTTTCTACCGCAGATTTGTGAAGGACTTTAGTACCATCGCTTCACCTTTGCATGCTTTGAGCAAGAAGAATGCACCCTTTGTTTGGGGACCATCCCAAGGTACCGCATTCAATGAGCTTAAAAATTTGCTTACTCATGCTCCTGTGCTTGCATTACCCAACTTTGACAAACCCTTTGAAATTCATTGCGATGCTAGTGATAATGGCATAGGAGGTGTGTTAACGCAAGAGAAGCGCCTCATAGCTTATTTTAGTGAGAAACTTCCCAGAACGCAACTCCATTACCCCATCTATGACAAAGAGTTATATGCTTTAGTGTGAGTTTTGCATGAATGGGAACATTATCTTCGCCCTCATGAATTTGTCATTCATACCAATTATGAAACGCTTAAATACCTTAAGGGTCAAACTAAGTTGAACAAGCGTCATGCTAAATGGAGTGAATTCATTGAGTCTTTTCCTTATGTCATCAAGTACATTAAAGGTAAGGAAAATGTTGTGGTGGACGCTCTTTCCCGCATATGCATGCTTGTTACTCAACTTGAATTGGATGTCATTGGCTTTGAGCACATAAAAGACTTGTATGCGCATGATCCTACTTTTGCTATTCCTTATGCCAAGTGTTCGACGCATACCTCTTGGGATCGTTATTACATCAAAGATGGATATCTTATGAGAGCTAACAAACTTTGCATCCCCGAGTCTTCTCTTCGTTTGTTGCTTTTGCAGAAATCTCATGGAGGGGGACTAATGGAACATTTTGGACGCGACAAGACATTCGCTACGCTCTCCAAGAACTATTATTGGCCCAAGATGTTCCGCGACGTCAACCGCTTCACCAACCAATGCTCTACATGTCGCAAAGCTAAGTCTAAAGCTCAATCCCATGGCCTTTAAATGCCTCTCCCAATTCCATATCAACCATGGGAAGATATTAGCATGGATTTTGTACTTGGATTGCCTAGAACTAGAAATGGAAAGGATGCGGTATTTGGTGTTGTGGACCGATTCTCTAAGATGGCACATGTTGCCAATCTCTTTTGTAGAGAAATCTTACGACTACATGGAGTGCCAAAGGCGATTGTCTCGGACCGCGACGTCGAGTTCTTGAGTTACTTTTGGAAGACCCTATGCACCCAGCTCGGAATCAAGCTACTCTTCTCCACGGCGTACCATCCACAAACCGACGGCCAAACGGAGGTGAACAACCGCACACTCTCCGCTCTACTTCGCGTGCTAATCAAGAAGAACATCAAGGAGTGGGAGGAGTGTCTACTATCGCCGAGTACGCCTACAACCACACAAGACACTCAACTACCGGCGAGTCCCCCTTTGAGGTTGTTTACGGTTTCAACCCATTGTCACCATTGGACATTCTCCCTCTACCACTACAAGAGCGCACGAATATGGACGCGAGTGCCCGAGTCAACTATCTTAAGAAGATGCATGAAGGTACAAGGCACACCATTGAGCGCCAAGTACAACGACTTGCGACCAAGCTCAACATCAACAAGCACCCCATGGTGTTCAACATTGGAGGTCTTGTGTGGCTACACCTCTGCAAGGACTGCTTCCCCCACGAACGCAAGTCCAAACTTCGACCACGAGCGGATAGACCCTTCAAGGTGCTTGAACGCTACAACAACAACGCCTACAAGATCGACATTCCACGCGACAAGTACTCCGTGAGCGACATCTTCAACGTCAAAGATCTCTCTCCCTACCATGATGATGAAGATTTTGATCCGAGGTCGGATCTTTCCCAAGGGAGGGGAGATGATGCGAAGCATCCTACGGTCATCCCCATGGACCTACCATCGTCTCACGAAGTGCCAAGAGGACCTATGACTCGAGCTAGAGCTAGAGCTCTCGAGACCGAGGTGACTTCTCTCCTTAGTGATATTACATATGATCCTCTCGAGACATGGCTAGTACCTAAGTCCGAGATGTTGTGCATGATTAGGTACCAAGAGGACCCTCCCGAAGATGCACGTGAAGATAGACAAGCCGCCAAGTCCACGGATGAAGAGAACCAACGAAAGGAGAAGGCAGCTCCAGGGCCCGGACATCCAGCCCCAGCCCCGGACATCCAACCACTGGAGACTACAACAACGGTCCAGCGGCCGAAGCTACAAGACCCGGACATCCGGCCCCGGCCAAGGACATCCGGCCACTGCCCGGAAATCCGACGCCCGTCATAGAACATAACCGAAGCTGAACCACTTCAGCCCGGACAACTGGCCACCCCAACCCGGACATCCGGCCCCTCGTGAAAGCCCGGACATCCGGCCCGACGCCCGGACGTCCGACCTCCCCTATCTGCGCACAGTGAAAGGGCCCGAGGCCCGTGTACCCCTTCGCCCACCTTGACTATATATACTCTTCTCCTACCTACGTTTTAGGGTTAGCAAAGTAGTATATCATTAGAGAAAGAGCTTTGCTCATCCATTACGGATCTACTCCATGAGAGAGACCGCGGCCCCTCTTTGGAGAAGATCCCCTTGGATTCAAGACCCCCTTTTGGGTGGCCCCATCAAGACCTCCTTTGGAGAAGAACCGGTTACCGTGTATCGTCCCTTGTTGACTTTGGATCTGGTATCTCCCTTTGTGTTCATGGATCTAGCACATGTGTGAACTAATCTCGTTGGTCTGAGTATTTCTTTTGTGTTCCCTTCATGTTTTCCCCTTTGTGTTCTTCGTGTTCATCACGGGATCCACTTCTTCCATGAAAGATCGGCTGTATAGGGTTCCACCCTACATCAACCGTGAAGGACGATGTCATGGATGCTTTCGCCAAGTTGCACTCTTATGTGGGCGCGGGTGTTTGAGGCTCTGAATCAGGCCCTCCTAATCCTGCTGCCCAAGAGGCCAGACGGCTCGGCCGGTCGGCCCGACGGATTAGCCTAATTCACATCTTCGTGAAGCTCGTAGCCAAAATCCTGGCCACCAAGTTGTCGCCGAGATTGGGGGCGTTGGTCGAGGGGAACCAGTGCACATTCATCTCGAAACGTTGCATCAATGATAACTTCATGTTGATACTTGCACCAGTTGGGGGAGCCTCGCGCGACTAGCTGTCTTGGGCGTTTCTCTACGAGGTACTGCTAAGGTTGGCTTTGGCCCGCACTTCCATGAGTGGATTGCCATCAATGGTGAGCCAGGGCCGCCGGTTTGGCACCACAAGGGCCTCCGGCAAGGCGACCCGCTTTTCGTGATATTGTTTGTGTTGCTGATTGACACACTCAACATGTTGTTGGCCAAGGCCACGGAATGTATCATTTATACAATCTTTTGAAGTTTATTTATACAAACTTTACAATCAAAAGGTTTTAAGCTTAGTAGAACTAAGACTGAGTACATGAGGTGCAGTTTCAGTACTACTAAGCACGAGGAGGTTAGCCTTGATGGGCAGGTGGTAACTCAGAAGGACACCTTTCAACATTTAGGGTCTATGTTGCAGAAGGATGGTGATATTGATGAAGATGTGAGCCATGAATCGAGGCCATATGGATAAACTAGCATCAAGCTTTGGCGTCCTCTGTGACAAGAGAGTGTCACAAAAGCTAAAAGGCAGGCTCTATAGGAGGCGATTCGACCTGTGATGTGCGACACATAATGCACATGCTGAGATGGATATGCGGCCACACAAGAAAGGAAAGGGTCCAGAATGATGATATAATAGAGTTGAGGTAGCATCAATTGAAAAGAAGCTTGTCTAACATCATCTGAGATGGTTTGGACATATACAACGGAAGGCTTCATAGTGGAAGATTAAGGCATGCTGATAATGTCAAGAGAAGCCTGGGGTAGGCCAAACTTGATATGGGAGGGTTCCATAAAGAGAGACTTGAAGGACTGAAATATCATCAAAGAACTAGCCATGGCCTTCTCACGTGCCCATTGTTAGAGTACTATATATATAGCCATGTAGCCTTTTGTATTTACCCCATTGTATAAGGGGGTTTCTGCATATTTCCTGCAACTGTACATGTATATATACTTGCCTATGGCCCCATGGGAATACAAGTTGCATATTTCCTAACATGGTATTAGAGCTAGGTTAATTTTTTGCACGCTGTAACTCATGCTATTGATCCAACCCGCGTCGCCACTCTCCTCTGTAGCCACCGTTGTTTATCTCTTGCCGCCAACTCTCCACGTCCGCTCCAATCTCCTGTAGGTCAACGCTCAGCCTGCTCCTTCCAAGGATCGATCCATCCGCCCATCCCGATCGCGAAGACCGTTGCCGTCCCGCTCGGATCGCGCAGACAGCTACCCTCCCGCCGTTCTTTCGATCGAGCCAAGCACGAATGCAGGAGCATTTCCATCCGCGTGCGTGCTCGTCCTGTCCTGGTCAAACGGGCTTGCCCCGATCTGTTGGTGTCTCCCGAGTGCGTGCTGCTTTTCATCGCCGCTACCGCCGGTTTTCTGCAGCCGTCTCCTGTTGCTAGCGCCGGCTCTCTGCGGTTCTCGTTGGGATCCTTTGGTACTCGCGTCAGTGCTTGTTGGTGCTTTAAAAAAAGGAAGGGCACAATGTCTACATCGCCAGGCTACGTTGCAGTTCCTCGTCGTTCGGTGATCTTTGATGGTACCAACTACATCGAGTTCGTCGGCTTCATGCGCATTCATATGCGTGGCATTCGTCTCTGGGGCGTTCTTTCTCGCGAGGTCGCCTGTCCACGACGCCCAGTTCCTCTTGTGGCCCCTACTCCGCCGACGCCATCGGTTCTTGCTGCAGATGCTAATCAGGCTGCGAAGGATGCGGCTAAGCTTGCTGATGACGCTGTTGTTCGTGCTTATGATGAGCAGGGTTTGGTTTATGAGGACGCTCTTCACACTTATCATGAGGCTCTGTCTACTTACACTCGGTGGCTTGATGATGATGCTCATGCCGCCGCTGTTCTCAGTGCTAGTGTTCTGCCTTAGTTTGCCTCTGAGCTCCTGGGCCTCCCTACTGTATTTGAGATGTGGACCCAGCGTTATCAGCCTTCTGGTGATGCCTTATACTTGTCTATGGTTCGCCAGGAGCATGCTCTTCAGCAGAGTGACTCCACTGTTGATGATTTCTATGCACAGAGTTCTGCTCTCTGGCGTTAGCTTGATTCTCTCCGCACTGCTCGTTGTCGTACTTGCCAGTGTTGCCAGGCTGTGCAGGCTGATTTGGAGTTCCATCGTGTCTACGAGTTCTTGTCTCGGCTCCGCAAGGAGTTTGAGCCCCGGCGCGCTCAGTTGTTTGCTCGTGGCCGTATTTCTCTCATGGAGGCGCTTTCTGAGATTCGTGCTGAGGAGACTCGCTTACGTGGTGCTGGTTTACTCGAGGTTCCCTATGTGCTTGCTACTCGAGCTTCTACTGTACCGCATGCTGCACCGACTACTCCCCACTCCAGTGCTCCGTCGCTCTTGCCCACTCCTACTAGCAGTCAAGGTCGCTCTCGTCCTCACTGTGACTACTGTAAACAGGATGGTCATGTTGAGTATCAGTGCTTCCAGAAGAAGCGACACATGCGTAAGGCGCGGAGATCAGCTTCGGGGACTTCTACTTCGACATCTTCAGCCTCCACCTTGACTGAGCAGGATATTCTGATACTTAAGCGTCTGCTTGCCGCTTCAGGCTCTTCTTCGACGGGTACAGCTGGTTCTGTAACTGATACTTCCCGCATTGAGCAACCACCCTCCACACAGTCAGGGTACATCCTTATGGGTTCTGGACTCCAGAGCTTCTTTTCACATGTCTTCTCATTCATCCAATTTGTCCTCTCTTAGATCACTTGATTTTCCTGTCCATGTACTCACTGTTGATGGTACTCCTCTTTCTGTTGCTAGTCGAGAATCTTACCACTTCTTACTATGTTCCTGATGGGAATACAAGTTGCATATTTCCTAACACCCATGACTAGGTTTCGAGATCTTACGGCTTTGTTGTTGTTGTTATGGATGCAACTTATCTCTATTGCATAGCCCATGGGGCGTAATATTTACATAAGACTTGGGCATGTGGGAAGCTATCAGTCGAAAACCCAAGAGTACTCAACGCCCAAAATAGTAGCCGAAGCCCAAAAAGAAAAAGAACAAAGGCGCCAATCTACAACCATTCCACACCAAGTCAATGCCCAGAGCAGCGGCACGCGGCCCTGACACCAGATCGTGGAGGCGGTTGGCTAAGAAGAAGGGCGGGCGAGCAGTGGCCTAGCGGTGCCGGAGCTGGCGGGGCGGGGCGGCAAGCTGACGGACGAGGCAGAGCAACACGAGTGAAGCACGCTAAGCCTACGGGCGGAGCGACCAGGGAGAGCAACGAGACTGTTCATGTGTTGACTTCCCATGTCACATGTGAGAGGGGGTGTTGAAGTGTATATGCACTTGCCCCAAGACCACTTAATTATATGTTGGAATGTTGCCGTTTGTGTGATGCATTTATTCTAATTAATTATATGTTGTAATGTTGCACTTGGATGATGCGATTGTTTTGTATTCATTCATCGCTGATGATATGCTGAAATTCTTTTTTTTATTTGTCAACATTGTCTTCCTTTGCCGCTTTGTCTTTCAGGTTGTTGGCGCCATTGCTTCGTGGGGACGTGAAGGCCAAGGCCACTTGCTGTAAGGGGTAAATGGTCATGTATGGCAGCAGGTATTGTTATATTAGTGTCTACTCCCTCCGTTGCTAAATATTTGTCTTTCTAGAGATTTCAACAAGTGACTACATACGGAGCAAAATGAGTGAATTTACACTCTAAAATATGTCTATATACATCCGTATGTGGTAGTCCATTTGAAATATCTAAAAAGACAAATATTTAGGAACAGAGGAAGTAGTATAGTATTTATAACACATTGTAGTCAACCATTAGCTAACAATCAGTCGCAACCAATCCTAACTAATCTTGGTTAATCCACAAGTTAATACCCCGACAGCTCGACTCGCAATATTTATCACGGAACTACCAAAAGAAGTTGAAAATTTGAATATCTTTGTTGCACTGAGAACTAATGTTCTAAACACTCTTATATTTCTTTACAGAGGAAGTACATAGCATTCCTACCAGGAACTACCGGATTACAAATTTGGAATTTGATAAAGCACGGAAATTCAAATCTAAAACTCATATCAAGAACTACCGGATTACGAATGTGATAAAGCACGGAATTCGAATCTAAAACTCCTATCTCACTGGGTGACGTCAGCCCTAGAAGTGCCCAACGACTCAGTGAAATTTTCGCCAAGTCTTTGCCTAGTACTTCAGCACTGAAGTTACTTGGTGCTACCGGACATAGCGTGAACTAAACTCATTTAGCTACCCGTACACTAGTTTAGGGTTTAATCCCACACTCCTTCATGCCCATACTGCTCAAGCTCTTTCGCCCCTGTCGTAGATTTCGACCCTCTCCATGCTCCTTTCTGGCCCATCGCCTCGTTGGAATCCTCGCTGGAACCGGCATTCTTCTCCATCGGTCGCCCCCGTCACAATTGGTCCGCCAAGTTAGGGCGAGCAAGGAAACTGACCTCCTCCATTCAATTCCTCTGGTCAATGAGTAATCCATCTATCCAATTTCACATTTATTCGTACAAATCTTCAAGAACTGCACTTCAAAGCCCATATTTGGTTTCAAAATTGCGTGATTAGTCACTACAAGCCTAGAACTTTCAGATAGGGCACGCTTGTACTACAAAAGGTCATGTGGTAGGGGCTACGCCAGCTTGTGGTGAGCATAAGACTTGGCTCGGATCTAACAGAGATGAAGGGCGCTAGTAGTGCCAATCCATTGAGGAATTCACTTCATGTGGATTGCTACATGGTTGGAATTATCACCTCATGAGCATATGCAACAAGACTGGAATGATTAACTCATCCATCAATTCGTTGCCACACTCAGCTTGAGGACAATCTTTGAAGACATTATCTTGGATGACCAACATGAACTAATACACTTAAAAAAAAAGAGTTAGCAAATGTGCTCAAGTTGCCAAGTGCAAGTGATCCTAAGAAGCAATGTGTTCATAAGAGGCCCCCTCACAGGAATCTAGTCTGGAGTAGCTCGATGACAAGAATAACTTCAAGATGGAAATTTGATGCGGAGCACCCCATGGGTACCGCCATGGATCCAAAGCCCTCAAGCTCCAAGTGGACCAGTTACAAGATCTCGCGCACGTTTGTCACAACCCTGAGTCGGGACGTAACAAATTGATACCGAACAGCACAAATAGGTTGATACAAGTGTCCCGGGTGTATGAATCAAATTCATCAAACCTAGGATCACTGAGGGGATATAATCCAGAGAAGATAACTAAAGGATGGGAGAAGCATAGATCAAGGATAGAAGAGCAAGAGAGGATACATGGGGGAGATATACTCGTCTGGCCACGAGGGGTAGGAGTGAGCCGAGGAAGAAGAAGTGGGCCTGTTCTGTTCTGATTGATGCCTCCCTTCTGGTGTCGCTGATTCTTTTATCATCTCCAGCGCCAGCACACGCCCAAGACCAATTGAGCCACAGCCCATGACAACTAAGCCTGGTGCAGCTACATGCACGGGTATGACAACATGCCATTGAAACCGAGGTGACTTCACTCCTACTTGAACTCCTGATTCATTTGGATGAGACATGGCTACTACCTCAAGCCGAAATGATATGCATGGTTAGGTACGAAGGCATGCACCATGGAGAAGAAAGGAAGGCAGGCCAAGTCCCAAGCGAGGAGCAGAGATTCAAAGAAGAGAAGGAGGAGGAGCAGGGCAAAATTTGCACTACCGAACAGTCCCGTGAGTGCCTGTATGTCGGCCTCGACCTTCTGGGCCGACAAGACTATCTGGTCCGACCGACCAGACTGGCTGATCGGCGCCTGTGCCTCGAACGAAACCTTCTGGACCAACCAGACTTGTCTGTTCTTGCGCCAAAGAATGCACTGCCGGACTGTGCGGTGGCTCTATTTCAGACCAATGGCATGATACTCTGCATCAGACCTACATTTCACAGCGGAAGAATGATCTGAATGGCACTGATTCTGGATGTGCTACCAATCCAGATATAGCCGATTGTTGGAGAAGCAAGAACTCTAGAAAGTAGCTGCATTCAGTCGCATGCCAATCCTAGTGTTTATCTGGGTCACTGAGCACACAGACTGATATGACTATCAAAGTTGCTGGTACAGTGCTACTAATACCCAGCGCACACTTCACAACAGAAAAATATTGTCACCAGGTGGCAGTTCTCAGAGGGAAAATTACCTTGAGGACACACAATCACCCAAAATAACATAATTCGAAGGAGCTTGTGGCCTCCAGAAGGTGAGATTGTAACCAGGTAGATCACCTACAATATATGATTGATCAATTAAATTAACAGGGGGTGTAACCAGTTGAACAAAAAGAAACAAAAAAAAACACTAATGTGTCTTGCAACAAAAACTAAATGAACTAACACACAAGTACCTTCTGGTGACGCCCAAACTCGCTTAAAGTTGGTGCAAGAGACCAGTGGGTTAATATTGCCAAACTGCAAAGCTGCAAGGGTCTGATTTTGCAGTTTGAGCATGAGAGAAGCAACACCGAGAGAAAGATGGATGCATATTTCTGAAGATGTCAATATTATGTTTGTCTTTTCACTGACTGAAGTATATTTCCAGGAAAAATCTACTGGCTCAAGAACAAGAAGACCGGAACCAGCTTCTATTGTCAGGTCTTTAACGACCGATCGAGCCCATATGTCTTTTTCTTTTGAAGCATACCTGTTTACATGTAAGAGTTTATATCAGTAAGGAGACAAACTAGTAGGTCTACAGTGACATAAACGAAAAAAATGGTTTAGTAGTGGAACTAGAGAGAAAAGACAAACATGAAACTGAAATCCATCTTGGCACGAAGAAGCTTCTCGATGTGCAAGGAATCATCCATTGTTAACTTTGAACTGTCATAAAAAGTAAATTCTGGCGAGACAACCTGCACATTCCCAAATAAAAATGTGCACCATCAAGAAATCATACCACAAGGAATCTGTATGCCCCCAACTCAATAGATCACTGGCAAACTACCACTGTTATGAGTTAAAGAAAATGTGCACACACTGAATCCTGGACCTCTGGTCGAAGATGCATCTCCTGAACATGACAGTTGGTGGACGTTAGATATATATTAGGCTTATTATACCATTTCGTATTACCATGTTGGATGAGGGGTTTCATGCATATATGTACCATGTACCATGTTGAGTGTGTTTTCTTACGGCGGGCCACTGATTCTATTTTCAAATTTCTAGCCTTTCTGCAGCACTGGCACCCACTCTCTAGACAGTGGGACCGGGACCGGCTTGGCGGCATGTTGGACGCAATGACTGAGAGGACAACTTCTTCCTATGCCTCATAGTCACTGATCTACCGGACACTTGGTGGGTTTTTTCCTCTTTTCTTTTAGGGCATGTTTGTGCTGTTGCCCCAGCAGTTATCTTTACTTTTCCTGCACTTGGACCTGTAATCTATAAAGCGGGGTGAAGCCTGTTTCAAGATAGGAATACATGTTGTTATTCCTGTTAATGGTTTAAGGAAAAAAAATTGATGATTAGGAAGCTTGAGAGCTTTATGAAGCAAATATGTAAATGTGAAAGATTAAGTGCTTGGTGGAGAACAGGTGGATTCAGGAGAGCGTAGTGACCTGAGCATGATATAATCTCAAGTCCAATGTACACGGAGGTTCGACGCATGGATGAACCCAAGGTGGTGAAGAATATTCGTCAAGGTGGAGTTTGTTAAAATTGTGTTGAATATTTGTACAAGGTAGGTTACAATTGGATTTGAATTTGGACTTTGTGTACATAGGGTACAAAGACATGTTCGAATAGGACACCTGTATCTTAGGACTCTTATATAATGAGAAGGTAGACACAAGATGTAACCTATGCCAACATAATAGCACACACACGCAGGGGAGCCGGCGTCGTGTGCTGGGGCCCGGGCGGCCGGGGTGCGGTATTGTAGCGGTGTCATGGAGAGGAGCGCCCATAGTCAGGACCCGGGGATGTAGCCACCATGGTGAACCTCGTTAACAAATCTCGGTGTCGTGCTCGTGTGATTGCTTGGTCCTCGGATGATCTACTATGCGCCTCGGATTAATACTAACACAATTTGATCATGATGGGTACTTGGATGATGTGGTAACATAGGAATGATTGTGTACTCAATGGAGACTAACCTAATGTGCAGCTGATCCTTAAGCAAATACTGGAGGAAGGACATCTCTGGATTTTGGCAGCAGCTAGGAGATTAGCGCGCTTGAGGCTACTGTCTACCAAGGCTGTCTAGTAGTTTATTTGCTTTGGTCGAAGTCTCACCTTGCTGTCGCTGGTGTGTATGGTTGTAGTTTTAAACTGTCAGTAATGCAATGATACACAGATCTCATGTGTATTCAAGAGGGAATAAAAGATTAAGTACAGATAGCACTTCAAATTGTAATTAAGATTTTGCAGTGCCATCCATGGCCACCAACATTCACTTGATGACCAGCATCCTGCAACGTCCTGCACAGGAAGCCTCAGCATGCGCCAAGTCTGGGGCTAGTAGCCAAGGAATTCACGGTCAAGACTGGTCACGTGTGCCTGCCATGCCTAGAAACCCTGCCTTCACCTCATGCTCTATTACCAAATAGCAGTGCTCCAATTTCTTCCACACTCATTCTCTGGAGGAAGCAACCTGCCATCTAGCAAGATCCAGATGGAAGACGAGTTCCCTGGGAGCGAACATCCGGCAAACAAAACTAATGTACCTGTTGCTCCAGGACGAGAAGCACTGTTGCTCCAGGATCGGCCTCTAGCGTGGGCCATTACCAAACCTCTTAAACCATCTAACTGTAACCAGAACTTCTAGAAATGGGACTGCTTTTAGCATGCAGCTCTTCAGACTGCCACTGATACACGTACGTCTATCACTTTTGAGATACCAGCATATGGATTGCTAAAGAGTGTCAGTGGTATGCACAAAAACGGCTAACGGTTAATAGCAAATCCAAAAGTATAAGACTTAAAGTAGCATTTAACTAACAGACGGACCCAATTGAATGCACAATGGTGCATGTTTGCCAGGGAATTGATATAACTTCTAAAGTCAGTGTACTCATACCTGCGCTTCAAATGTAAAATTCAACATTTGGTTTGAAGGTGAACCGGCAGCAGGCTGAAGTGCATTGAATTGTCTATTGTATTCTTCACTTTGGAAACGATTGTCTTCATCGTTATTAAAAGAAGTTTCCAACACTGAAACCTCGACACCATCTTCAGCAGAGATTGAATAGCTGCTTCCAGTGTTCAAGTAAACACACTTCCTCAGTAATGCACCATTCTTGTATACATACAAAAAAGTATGAAGTTAGGGTACATAGCAATGGTATGAGTCAAAAATTAGGACATCATTCAAAACCATAAGAGTTATGTTAAAGGAAGAAAATTAAGCAAATCACAAGTTCACTGAGCATGCACCTCAATTTTGACATTTTTGAATCTTAGCTTTTTACCCCGCCCAACAATGATTATAGTCTCAGAGTGTAACTGCCCCTTCTTGTCAAGCTCTTCACATAATGATACGGTGCCTCCACAGCCATCATAAGTAAACTCATCAATATCGCAACCATCAACTATTAGTTGCCTCTCAGGAGAGAGTTGAATAACATTCTCTCTCTGTAAGAAAACAGGCCCACAAAGTACAATGTCATTTGAGGTCATAAGAGGGTCATTTTTTGGGTCCAGACTTTCCTCTCTGCCTGTTATTGTACCTATGGAAGGCACAAAATACTCAACTACTGGAAGCAGAAAATCCAGGACAACAAGTATGCGAGGCTGTTGGACTCTTATAACAAACGATTTGAAGGAAGAACGCCATCGATAATCTAGTATCAGCATGGTTAGGTTAGAAACCCCCCCATCTGATGAAGGGTCTGGTGTGTTCAGCTTAGAAGTCTCTGAATAAGATCCAAGCATCAAGCGCATCTCAGACTTTGTATCTGGGCGGATATCACGAATCGAAAGTTTAAGTATAGACAAATATAGATCCATCTCAA
Organism: Triticum urartu; assembly: GCF_003073215.2. Classification (NCBI taxonomy): domain Eukaryota; kingdom Viridiplantae; phylum Streptophyta; class Magnoliopsida; order Poales; family Poaceae; genus Triticum; species Triticum urartu. The sequence continues at coordinate 222,037,703 of NC_053027.1, read as the reverse complement.
ACAGTGAAGTTGTCCTGTAAGAAACCCATAAACCTTCTAGCTGCAGAAAAAGAAATGTATGACAGTAACCAACATGCTATCAGGGTTAAAAAATACATTGCATAAAAGCTTGAACAGGCATTAAAAATGTGCGGGACACATAATATGAAATATTTACAGGACCAGTGATAAACAATCTCATTGATTCTTTCCCCTACAAGACAAGTCGCGTAACTCTTAAAGGATACTCACAGCAAGTTCCGCGAGGGGTGACTCGGCATCTGGACCATTGCAAAGTTCTAGCAAAGCATAGTGGACATTCACAGTCATGATGACAACAGTACGTGAAAGCATCAAATGGTTATTAAGGTTAACTTTATCCGCAAGTAGGCGTATTGACTCTTTTGTCCGGTTTACGTTTTCACGGAAACTGGGGGGAAGATTGGGTGTCTCCGATAGATTTGTCGAAATACAACTTGTGATGACGTTGTATTCTTTATCCGACATAACAGCATGCAGTAATCCTATCTGCAGAAAAAAGAACATAGAATTACAAAAACATATTGGATTTCAGCTATAACCACATAGGGGTGGACAGTTCATAAAATATTCTCCATTGATGCATCTGCCAACATAAAGCTGAGCAAGTAACCATTGCTGCCGGTACCTTCTGGTACCTTCTTTATCATTGTCACTTTGGCATCCAACAGATAACAAAAGTATTCTGGAGATGGAAACTCAGCATCTGAACTATCTTTGAGCTTTAGTTTAACTTTTCAAGTATTGAGTGAAGAGCACAAATAAATAGAGCAAGAGCATGCATACAGTGTCAAATAGGATTGCACTATAAAAATCAGGCCAGAAAACAAGATGTCAGATCTAAAGTACAAAACTATGGCGATCAAATAAGCAAGAGATAACAAGCCAAACTTTATACGAAAAACAAATTAATCACCTGAACTTTCATGGAGAGCATTGGGACCTTTCGGAAAACATCCCTCAGACTACGCCGCACTCCTACATTGATGCCATGACCCTCTCGAATCATACACTTCCCGAGAGTGCCATTGACTCCAACCGCCATGTTGATTCCATTTATCTATTTGCATGTTATTGAAGCAGGAGAATAAATAACCCAGGTGAGGAAACTAAACAATTTAGTTTGAGTCCAATAAATACCTCAGCATGGAGAACATCAAGACGCACAGCAGATGGGTCACTCTCTTCACCTCCGTGCCAACTAAAATCATTTTTAACTTTCAGTTGCCCCAAATCCAGTTGTATATAGCTACAGAAAGATGTGAAGATAAATGTTATGCTTTCTTGTATCATAATGCCGTTATTGTTATTAAGGAGTACTTCAAGTCTCTTGTACTATATATTTGCCCCGTTGTGCTATTCAAAACAGTAAAATTGCTCCTTACAGTGGAGATAAATAGCATGCTTTCTTGCATCATAATGCCGTTAACGCTGTTAAGGAGTATCCGTAAGTATTCGTATTAGTCTAGATTTCCTTACTTGTACTCCAAGTCTCTTGTCCTATATATTTGCCCCTTGGGCTGTGCAATACAGTGAAGTTGCTCTAGTATGGTATCATGAGCCAAGGTTTCGGAGGATCTGGATCCTTGCGATTTTTTCCTACAGTGCCTGTTTGATTCACAGGATTGGAACCCTTAGGAATTTTTCCATAGGATTCACTTGTACTACATTTTGGAGGAAAATTTCCATCCACTCAAACCTCATGGTAGAATTCCTTTGTTTTTCCTGTGCTATCAAACACTCTTCCAGCCAAATTCCTGTAGTTTTGTAATCCTGTAGGATCTGGATCCTTACGATTTTTTCCTACAGTACCTGTTTGATTCACAGGATTGGAACCCTTAGGAATTTTTCCATAGGATTCATTTGTACAAAATTTTGGAGGAAATTTTCCATCCACTCAAACCTCATGGTAGAATTCCTTTGTTTTTCCTGTGCTATCAAACACTCTTCCAGCCAAATTCCTGTAGTTTTGTAATCCTGTAGGATACAAGAGGAATATGACACTCTATTCCTGCATTTTGAGAATCCTGTGAATCAAAGAGGCCCTTAGGGGATTTTTCCCATGGCGGAAATTTTCCAGTCTCACCTCTCTCGATCGACCTCGGTTTCGTTTTGTCTATTTTGCCTGATTTTCTGCTTTCCCAACCCCTGATTGCAACCTCCTCGCTTGGACTGAGCTGATCTCCACATCCGCCCACAGCGCGACCTCATCAAACTCGAAGCCCGTGTCCAGATTGAAGTTCCCGTCACAATCCCATCTGGGCACCGTGCTCCTAGTCCAAGCCTCTTAGATCGAAGCCACCTCTCCTCCTCGAAGCTCCACCATCTCAGGCCGCCGTTGCCGCCTCCTAGGGTGTGTCGCCGCCGCCGCCAGCAGATCGATGCCTAGGCTACCTCCAGGTCACACCACCGCCGCTCCGCCTGCCTCCAGGTATGTTGGAGGTGCCCTCAGTGATCATTGCCCGTTCACCTGCTACACCGTTGTCGCACCGGATGGTTCCCGCTTTAGTGCTCCGTCTCTTCTACTGGCTTCCACAAGGTGCAAGCCGCCCTCGTCCTCATTGCACCTAATGCGGCAAGGACAGTCACATTGAGCCGACCTCTTCAGCTGCAGGACTTCAGCATCTGCTTGCGGCTACTAGATCTTCCATGAGGTTCTGCAGGTCGTGTTACTGACTCTTCTGGAACAGATTGGTGCAGGGCTCCTCATATTTTCGGGACCCCTTGTGCTGCCCACTGCTTGGATCTCATGCTGGTGGATGTTAGGAAGATACCGGAGTTTCAGTGAAGAATTCTTGATTTGATGAGGAAGAAGACCAATGGTGGTGATCTTATGAGGCTTGCAGTTGCTCGTTTTGCAACATCGTTGCTTACTTTGAAGCTGTCTTTGTTAACAGATTCAAGCCAACTCCATCGGGGAAGAGTGAAAAAACTGTGCTTTCCCTGCCCTTTTAGACTTTAGTGGAGAATTGCATGAGAGCTTCACAACCACTATTTATTGCTCTAAGGATTGCTCATGGTAAAGAAGATTTGCAAGGGAAACCTGCTTTACAAAAAGAGGTGCTAAATACTGTTGAAAAGAGATGGGACCAACAGATGGAGCAGATGTTGTATGGGGCATCATCGATCTTGAATCCAAGCAAAAGAAAAAATCACATCAAAGAGACAAACAGAAAAGCTTGCTGCAACACTTGCGGTCAATCTTCAATGATGTGGTACAGAAGATGGTAGGAATGAACACCAGAGCAAGATAAGCATTGCGACAATGAGAGAGTTGAAGGCTGCTTCTCAAAGAAAATGGCAATCAAAGACCGAGATAAAAGGAACAATAGAAGCCCAAAGAGGTGCATATGGTACCCAAATAAGAATAGGATAGATATGTCAAAAGCAGGTCTGATTACACCTATTCCTAATCCTAAATAGAATGTAAGGACGTAGGGATTTCTATGTAAACAGAGTATCCTATTTCCATAGGCTCGAATGACCCCTTCTCATAATAAGAATGTGCTCCCCTTCCAAGCAAACTAAACTAACCTTGCTAAGTGCTAGCCAGGTGAAAGTGCTTTTCGCTAGTAGTTTTGGTGTTCTCCCGATTTCTCGAAGGGTAAGAAGAAAATAAGAAGTCTCTTCAGCAGTGAGGAGCACAACGATTTATATAAGCATAATTAATTTATTTTTTATCAGTTTGAGCAATGTCTAAACTTTGATTTCATATGCATGATATTTTTGTAATTTCTTGGTGGGATGCATATGGTGGACTTGCTTTCGAGCTCCAATCGTTGGCAAAGAGAATCATAACTCTTTGTTGTTCGTCATCGGGTGGCTGCGAGCGCAATTGGAGTACATTTCATATGTTAATTGCAGCTGCCATTTCATTGCTTAATGAAACTTGTGCTTGCAGATCCATACCACAAATCATTTGGAGCACAAGAAACTGAATAAGCATGTATATTCCATACAAAGAGAGAATGAAAACAAGATTTCAGGAGCTACTAATCCTTGAGGAATTTCAGTGGGAAAATGAATGGGTTTGCTCATGCCGAACCTGTTCACCTAGACGATGATGGTGATGAATTAACTTGGCGTGATGTTTATTCAGAAATGGGTGCTACGGAAACACTAAGGCTTTGTTTGGTTGCGAGGGGAGGACTACCCAGGGTAACAAATCCCTGTGGGGGATTTTCACGGACACAGGGGATCCCCTTCTCCCATGGGGATGATCTCCTTTCCATTTGGTTCTTTGGCAACACCCAGGGGAGGGGAGGCCGCTGCTCGTGATTGGAAGAAGACGAAGCGGGTGCTGTTGTTGAGGAGACTGCCAACAGGAAGGCCAAGGCAGAGGAGGTCGGGCCATAGCCTACGGATTTCGTAAGTGGGAGGCGAAGAGAACGCGAACGGCGGCTGGGGACAATTCTCCTGATGTGGGGAGACGTGGGAGGGAAACCAGGAGATATTGGATCGATCGGGGCATGAACGAATGCTACGGCAGGAAAATCGAGACTAACTTTCCATGTGGGGTTCTTAACCAGGGAAATAGCGGGCAGGATCCCGTGAAACCAAATGACGCCTAAGAGGGCGGAACTTCCCAAGGACTGCTCGTGGTGATACTAGTAGACCCATAGGCCCTCATATCACTTGTTTTAGGAAGAGGATGGAGACAGTTGTTGAAGAAGAGGTTGAGTAGTAGCAAAATCTTCTAATTCACTATGTTTGGATCCCTCCCATTCAATTGAGGTGTTCAATTTTGGATTTAGTTCACCATTAATTAAGGTGTTCAATTTTGGATTTGATTAACGATTTTGACCAGGTAAACGATTTGTTGAAGTAATCGGCAGAGGCAGCCTATAAAAAACATATCAATCCTGTGCACCCTCGCACTACCATGAGAAAAGGCGCCAACATGTGACAATGCAGCACCAATATGATACATGCGGCCACCAGCGTAAAGAAACTTCACCGCACAAGTATGGGTTGGTTAGCAGATAACACATAATCACACTGCCAAGAAAGCCCACCAAGACACCGCATTATAAAAAAAAACACCATCATCTTCCCAACGCGCCAAACCAAATAACAAACAAAAACTATGAAATCACAACAACACCAACAGTGCAGCGAAGCGCGCCTAACCCTTCTAGTAAGATATCATGGGTGAGGGCAAAGATGAGATGGACAACTGGGACATTGATAGCGACGACGACAAAGGAGGAGAAACACAAAATGATGCTGGACAAAGCCATGAAGCCGGTGAATTTTGATTGGATGAGCAACCAGATGTTTGACTCGAGGCCGAAGGATGTGATGCGAAATAATGGGGACTGGAGAAAACTTCTGGATTGTGCAGCCTTTTGTTGCTTTTGATAATGTCCTTAGGAACTTTTCTTAGGGAATAATGCCGTCAGGAACTTATTTGTTATGCACTTAGGCTGATGCCACTTAACTATTTGTTGTAACATTGTGTGACACATGATGTGTTGACTTGTTCAGTATTCATTCATGGCTAATGGGCATGGCTGATGGTTCATATGTTTAAACTCCTTTGTTTTATTTGTCAACATTGCCTTACTCATGGTACATGCGTCCCCTTGACGCATTTTGTGTGTGCTATATTCGTATCTAGGATAATATTTGTAACGCATGGTACATGATGGTAGTCAACGATTAACCACGACTAATCCTAGCTAGTCTAGACTAATTCACAGGTCGCTATCTCGACGACTCATCATTTCTGTTTGCCAAAATTTTGTCCCACAAGTGTGGTATGCCATAGTTATTTTAGACTATTAGATTAATTAATGGAAACAGTCCTAATGAATTATTAAACTGAAGAACGTAAAGCATGGACATACTCTTCACTCTGGGAATTCTTCGGGACAATGATAATGGGTGTATCAAGTGAAAGATCCAGCTTTATGGCAGAAGAACCATCCATTTCATATTTCTGAATCAACCACTCAAAACCTCCAACTTTATCCATAAACTTAATTGCTTCTTCAGTGTGAGGGGTAGCAAGCTCCATGAAGTAAGAAGTAAACTGCAAAACAAAAAAGCACTTCAAAAAATACATATCATGGAAGATCAGATAATCCAACTTGGCTTAGTGATGTATACCTCCTGGACAAACCGATAAAGAAAGACAATACGGACGGCAGAAAGCTGCCCAGTCAGACTGTAATTATGACCTTCATAGTCATCATCGTCGGCACTATAAGACTGGAAGGCAAACTGCAAAAGAATGGAAAGAAAAATTACTCTACTGCTTCAGCTGCCAGAAACAAATGTATTATCGAACTTCAAGTATATGTGGCAATCATAACCATTTCAAAGTTGCACATTTGATTAAAAGGTAATTCGAGCCACATAACAGAGAACTATTTACCATACTGTTATTAACAGATGTCACAACACCACCACCAACAACAACAACAACAACAATGAAGCCTTTTGTCCCAAGCAAGTTGGGTTAGGCTAGGTGTTAGGATCGTGGGTTGGAGCGCATAGCCATGGCCTGAAGGTGCCTGAGGACCGATGAAAATCCACCGGGCAGGTGTCTTGCCGGTGTTGAGGGGGTAACAGAGGAGGAAAAGAATAGCTTGGGGAAAAAGACTTGACTTTATTGATTGCTTGGGTTCCTCGTACAGGCCTCCTCTCAGAGTCCAACTTCTATTTCTCTTCCTAAAGACCTTCCTACTACAAATTGATACCTCCCATCAGGGAATCAATCCTGCAAGGAAGTAACCCGTACTGCTGCTCCTACTTGGCCGTAGCCTATCCTGCTACAGGCTGGGGCTTACGCCTGCTATAGTGGATACCCCACGTAACCCTAGAGATGAAACCCAACAGAAAACTGTGAGAACCCAAAAAGAAGAGAGTACAGGTAAACTGATGAGGAACAATAGATGAGGAACATAAAAATATAATCATATGTCAAATCTGTTTGGCTACTTCTAGATACTTCTGCTGTGGTCTAGTATTTCTTTTCTTTTCTTTATCCTACCTACTGTTTTCTAGAGTCTTCTAGTTGTGAGTAGCTATGAGTAGAATGGTGAACCTTAAATAATGTTTCTAGAGTATTCCAGCTATAAGTAGAAGTATGTGAAGGCTTCCCAAAGCCCTATAAATAGAGGTCCTCACCTCTACTTTGTACCCAGACTATGTACCCCTACCTATAATAGAACTTGTTGTTCTTATCTAAGATCTTGGAGTAGATCTTGTGCCCTAGGAGTTCTGGATTGAACTCTTGCTGCCCTATCAGCCTACATTCGCCTCTAGAGCGATATCTAGCGCAGCACGTTGAAGCTGTTCCTTCAACACTTGTGCTGTACACATTGTAGCAGCAAGGTGGAGTTGCTCCTCCACAACCTTTGTGCTGCTTGAGAGGTTTGTGAGGATGAGAAAGACAACTAAGAGCATCTCCACCCGCGCCCCCAACAGCCCCCCCCCAGGCCACTTTTTCGGCGCCGGCGCCAAAAAAACGCCCCAGTCGCGCCCCCAGGACGCCGAAAAACGCCGGTTCGGCCCTTTTTTCCGCCCGGCGGTCACAGGCCGAACCCGGCGCACTGGGGGGCAGTTGGGGGCTCCGGCGCAAGGGAAAAGCGCGGCTGGCCAACGCCGTCAGGGGAAAAGTCAAGGTTTTCTTCCCCGACTCGCCTCCCACCCCCGCGCCCTCGGCCGCCAGTAGCTATATCCCAGCGCCGCCCGCCGCCTTTCACCACTAGATAGCCATTCCATGCCGGAAAAATAGCAAAGCTTCGCCGCGGCAGCCCCTCCAACAGCAGCTGGGCGTTTCCGGCCGCCGTTTCCGACCACAGAGGGGCAGTTTAGCAGCGGGTACACGCCCACCGGGCGCAAGGTGTTCGGCGATTTGCCTGCCTCGGCGATGGACTCCGATGACGAGGAAGCGCTCGCCGCACTGCTGGAGGAGGAAGCCGAGGCCGACGTCCAGGAAGAAGAGCATCTCATGGTGCTCGCCGCCCTCGCCCAGCTGCTGGCGAGCAATGAAAAGCCGCGGCGAGGTGGCTTGGCGCCGGGGCGGGTGAAAGCAAAGAACCGGCATCGTCTCGAAGGCTACTGCATGCTCTACTCCGACTACTTCGCCGATGCTCCACTTCACGGCGAGAAAACATTTCGGCGCCGTTATCGGATGAGCCGAAAGCTCTTCCTCAGGATTGTGAATTCCATCCGGGAGTTCGACAACTACTTCAAGTGCAAGATGGATTGCACCGGCGCCCTTGGATTCACCTCCATCCAGAAGTGCACGACAGCGATGAGGATGCTTGCATACGGAGCTCCCGGTGATTCACTCGACGACTATGGGCGCATGGTCGAGTCCACCAGCATAGAGTGTTTCTACAAGTTCTGTCAGGCAGTGGTGGCAGTGTTTGGACCGCAATACTTGAGAACACCCAATGCGGAAGACACTGCTCGGATACTAGCACAGAATGCAGCAAGAGGATTTCCTGGGATGCTTGGAAGCATCGACTACATGCATTGGAAATGGAAGAATTGCCCATTTGCTTGGCAGGGGATGTACAAAGGCGCCAAAGGCGGTTGCAGTGTGGTACTTGAGGCAGTGGCCACACAGGACCTCTGGATTTGGCACTCCTTCTTTGGTATGCCAGGAACTCACAATGACATCAACGTGCTGCAGTGCTCTCCTGTCTTTGCCAAGCTTGTTGAAGGTCATTCTCCTCCGATGAACTTCGAGATCAATGGGCGGCACTACAACAAGGGGTACTATCTAGCTGATGGCATCTATCCGAGATGGTCGACATTTGTGAAGACGATCTCAAACCCTGTGCCAGGAGGCAAGAACGCCTGGTTTGCGAAGGTTCAGGAGGCTTGCAGGAAGGATGTCGAGTGGGCATTTGGTGTGCTCCAATCTCGATTTGCTGTTGTCCGGTACCCCGCTCAGACCTGGTCGAAAGATCAAATGTGGGAGATTATGACTTGTTGTGTCATCTTACACAACATGATCATCGAGAGCGAGCAAGAAGACCCAGTGTTTGACACTGAACCATACTACAGGCAGGGTCCTCTAGCCGAAGTTGATCACCAGCTACCGGCAACCTGGATTGCCTATCTCAGTATGCATCAGGAGATCCGAGACCCACAGGTGCATCATCAACTGCAGCAAGATCTGATAGAGCATCTATGGAGGCTCAAGGGCGACGCCGGGCGCGACGTGTGATGAAATATGAGTTTTTATTTGTTGAACTATATAATTTGTATTGAACTATTTGTTGTTGTACTACTTTGTTAAAGTATTTGATATTTCTGTGATGAAATATGTGATAAAAAAATTGATGTGCATAATTGAACGCCGAACAACGGCGAACCACGCCGAATATGGGCCTATTGTCGCCCATATGGGCCCTTTATTCGCCGAAATGGGGCTGAAAAGTGGGCCAATATCGGCACCTGGGGGCGACGACTAGGCGCGAAACCGCCCCCAGCGCCGATTGTATCGCCGGCTCGCCCCCAGGGGCGATTTTTATGCGTCCTGGGGGGACGAACGGCTGGAGATGCTCTAAGGCTCCATATCCTCATACCGAAGGCTCATCTAGGAACCAACCTAATAGAGTGGAAGAAAAGGCCACTCCACCAAAGACAAAACAGCCCATCCCGAAACAAACTAGAGGCAAGGGTAAGGCAAATGAAGGCCCAAAGTGCTATAAATGTGGTAAAGAGGGACACATATCCAGCGGTTGCCCACTAAGGAAATTTGTTAACACGACTATCCATGATGGTGAAAGCGATGAGGAAGAATACGAATGTGAAGATGTAGACGGACAAGAGGTTTGTCAAGAAGAAGGTGAAGAAGTGGTATGTGTGATCCAGCGTCTCCTATGTTCCACACCACAACTCGATGACACAGAATGGAAGAAAATATTTGAGAGCAAATGCATGGTGAATGGCAAGGTATGCAAACTAGTGATTGATAGTTGCAGCTGCGAGAATCTTATCTCCCAGAAGTTGGTGGACCATTTAAAGCTTGAAACCCATGATCATCCAAATCCCTACACTATTGGATGGATCAAGAAAGGAGTTAATATGAGGATCACCAAACAATGCAACCTGCCACTTTCTTTGGGTAAGCATTATCGCTCAAATGTGTTGTGTGATGTGGTTGACATGGATGCCAGCCATGTTCTTCTTGGGAGGCCTTGGCAATTTGATGTGGATACTACACACAAGGGCAAGGAAAATTCTTACTCTTTCATTCGGAACAAGAGAAAGATCATTATCTTACCAAACAAAACCGAAGGTAATACCTCTAAGGAGGAGGGGAAAACTATGTTATCTTACCAAACAAAACCGAAGGTAATTCCATCTTTTATAAGCTTGCAGATGAAAATGACAAATGATCTTAGCATTTGGGTTGCATCTCAGTGAAAATGCAGGAAATAGAGTGCTAACCTAACTATGCTTAACATAAACCTAGGCGCTTCCATAATCTAATAGAAACTATGACTCGAGTTTTTCAGGCGGCGAACACAACATATTGAGCTTTGATACTGGCAACCATGCTAGAATCTTGTTTGTAAGTAAAATATGTAACACATGGCCACACTGTACTTCAGGATTGAAGAGAAGACTGTTACTCTGCTAATCTGGTACTCCCACTGTTCCATATTAACTGTCGCCGATTTAGTACAAAGTCAGAAAATTAATATGGAAGGAGTACCCCATTCAGGGATGAACATTTATCGCCAAGCCATGAAAATGACTGGACATGTACATCAATATATATTACCTTTATAAGCGACTCAACACCTGGTTTCCGTATATCACAAAGCCAACCCCACCGATGATCTGGCCCGAGGGACATGTCACAAAATCTCATATTACCAAGCATACCATCAATAGAAAATGAGCCCGGGTGAACCTGACAATTAAAGAAATGTGTAAATGAAATAACAGTCAAGTATGAAATCTAAGAATGTCCCCTGTTCCTGTTCTCGTGGATGGTCATCTCAAGGAATATTTTTGGTTTTTGTATTAATCTAGCATCCTATAAACAGCACCAGCCATCGAAAACATTCTAAATAGCATGCCGAGATATATAGAAGATAAATAAATAATATCCTTCGGCCCTATACTACCTTCAACTCACCTTCAGGTCAAACAGAAATTTCTCCTGCACAAACATCGCAAGCTGAGAACCATCTTCCTTGTTAAGAAACATAGATACCCGATCCACATCCATTTTGATGTTGAAAATAGTTCGACGTTTTCCATAACCTAACAGTCCTTTAACAACAGTACGGCCAGTGTGTTCCTTCCCAGTGGGTATTGCACTGTGTGTTGCACCTGCCATGTCAGGGTCACTCTTTGGCACAGAATTAACCATGCTGACATCAACTCCAAACTCGATAAGAGCAACAAGTGTGGGTCTGTTACAGTAGAACTCCAGTGCAGACATACGGATACTCATCTGTAATGAGCAAAACATGTAAACAACAAGCTTTAGTGGAAGGGAAGGTACTGACAGCCAAGGATTAAACAGAAAGAGGATACCCAAGCATACGTCCCAGACCCTGCCTGTTACTAGTTACCAACTGGCAACCTGTTTAAAGTCTCCCAAATATAGCTAGCATATATATTTTCTGTGCTCTACAATCTATTTACCATGGTGAAAAGGTAATCTATTACCATAGTGAAAAGGTAATTCACTTTACACAATACAACCTGCCCTTATTAGCTTCGCAATCATTGTCTAAAAATAAATTAGCTTGGCAATATTCCTGCCATTAGCTTGAACATATATTGAACAGTAACTATATTCTCAGAATTTCAACTTGAAAATTCAAAATTGAATTAAGAATTGTTTAGACCGATAATCTTTTCTGGGGCAAGACGATTAATCTGACTGAAAAGTCAAATTAAAATTGGAACTTTATGGACCAATATTCTTTTACCAGGCAAAACTGGTACCCTGCTTACAGCACCATTGGAATAATAAGAAGACAAATACACGAAGATGTCTTTTGTAAAGCACAGAAATAACCAATTACCTGTGAATCTATACCATCATAAAGGCAAGAGTCTGGAGTCCTACTCAAAAATGTAAGAACAACAAAATCAGTGACATTGTTGTCTTGTGCCTCATAGAAAATTTCAGTAGGTTTCAAATTTTGCTGATCGCCATCAAAGCATAAAGTGTACTCATTCAGATCAGACATTGAGTTTGATGGAATGTCATGATCAGGGAGATTGAAACTTTGGTCAGAAGTAAAATCTGTCAATGCATCCATGAATGAATCTTCCTCCACAGAGAAGGATTTGGGGTGATCCTCCATGTCAGGTTTAAAAGAACCTTCAGGCGGCAAATCTTCATTTTTCTTAGGAAAGGACTCCAAATCTTCATTGATAACAGAACATACTAAATACTTTGTAGACATTGAAAGACGACCATGTAGCTCATCTTTTATCTTCAATGAATGCAGCTTTGTTTTCACACTTAGACCACGAGAAGATTGAACAACATTAACCTACAAAAGTAACTAAACAATAAGTATTGGAGCTGGGGACAAAATGAAGATGGAAACTTGTAAATCATAATGTGCAACAATTGCTGAACCATAAAAATATGAAGCACAAACAGATCAGCAATGCCAAGATGAGTGGACAGAAAACAGGTGTACACTTTCGGGTACTGTGTTTTGCAGTGGTATATTTTAGATGTCTCCCGTCTCAAAAAGTTCACCTGGAACAGGTTTATAACTTCAATATCACTTCCTCTCTGAACTGAAAGGGGAGTACTGCAATGTTTCAAAACAATGGATACAGCGACAGTACTCCAGTTTTTCTACCAGACACTATTAAGTGCTATTGTGTTCTCTAACCTTTGACAATAGGAAATATATTTTTGCCAACACAAACAACGTATAGTTTTTCTAGTAATGGTTCCATTTTACTCCCTTGAACATTCATCAAAGTGCAATTAACCGATTTCTTGTAAGCAGCGGTCCCAACCAGCATAATAAGAAGAGGCTGGTAAAGTATGAGAGATTAACTCATAGTTACCGGACTCGCCGGGAGAGGCCTCGAACTCCGATCTAGATCGAACAAATCAGATCGGAGTTCGAATTCGCTCTGTTTGATCTGGATTCGCTGCCCGATTCGTCGAACTCTAATCGAACCAGAAAATGGATTTGGTGGCTAGAGGTGGTGGCTGGCGAGCGGCGACTGGATGGCAGAATAAACGCGGTGGGTGGCGCGACAGATGGTCGCAAAAACCAGGCAGCAGGCTGGTTGTTGTCGCGCAACAGCAGCCCCTCCTTGCTGCAGATGCACGTATGGAGGATGAGCAGGAGAAAGAACGACCAAGGATATGCTAAAGCCCATGAGGCTGCAGCTCTGGATTATTAGGTTAGAAGGAGGTCATCAGAGGCAGCTGAAGCAGCAGGTCATGGCCTCGTACGCCTGTTTGGGCTGGACCAACCAACATTTTTATCTACTTTCCATTTATTATCGATCTAGGATCTTCGATGGCTATTTGCATGCGAACCTTACAGTAAGCTATGCAAAACCGGAGAGAGCAAGTTCATGAACCAGATCTCCAATTCGTGAATCAGAGATGTATATACCCCATATCGAACCCGATTCGTATGACGTAGAGAATTCAAACCGCAAACTCGAATTGTGAACCGAACGAATCGCAGATCAGGTAACTATGGATTAACTTCGACAAAAATGGCTGTTTCTCAGCGATAGATACATCGACTCTGATATCCAAGAATATATAAAAAGAATGCACAATCTACACCTTGCTGGCCAATAGCAATAACAAAATATGTTTTATGCACGTGATTGACATAAAATTTACACATCAAAGTAAGAATGCTGCATACTACTCCCTCTGTCCCAAAATATAAGAATGTTTTTAACACTACACTAGTGTCAAAAACGTTCTTATATTATGGGACGGAGGAAGTAACTCTTTGTTTCGCAATATAGGTTGATTTTAAAAGGAACTGTTGCTTTACAATGTGTGTCTGAAAATCAACAATATTGTTACAACATTTCCCTAGTTATCGTTTGTCAGTGTTGTTAAGCTTGGACAGAACAGACGGAGTAGATTAAAGATGCACAGTTCTAGTTTTGCCTTTGTTTCTTAATGCAAGACTAAGACTGAAGCAAAATACCTTTCCCCCATTCCCAAGGAGCTCTAACATTAGAAGCTCTTCTGGATCTCTGTTCTTTCTGTTCAACTGCAAGAATGGCATTTATCAAATTAACCCTAAATAGTAACTACATCAGTGCACCAGAACAAACACAGCTGAATTAACACGATGTGAATCTGCAGTCGTGGCCATTAGTGGCGCACATATAAAGTCAAAAATAGCAGCTACACATAGACGTGAATAGTCAGCATTTTTTACTCCCTCCCTATCTTCTTGGTCTTCTCATCTACGAACTGGTGTCTCTATAGAGACCCAACTATCCTTCTCCCATCCACATAATGATCTGAGCACTAACCACACCCATAACACAAAAATCTTCAACATGCCTAATCTAGACTCTTGGCTTTTCCTTTTTAATATATACCTCTTTCTGAGAATGGACACTTGCGGGCTTGTGGCACCACTCTGGTTCTGGCTTCACTCCTTTATACAGCTCTATCTAGAGCCTCGTACCCCCCCCCCCCCCCCCCTTTCTCCCCCCCCCCCCCCCCCCCCCCCCCCTCCTTTTCCTCCACGGTACAGCCTCAGCCTCAGCTGTGTGCTGCCCTCTGAGTAAATATATTCCCTTTCACAACAAAATTTTACTTGTTGGAGCCTCCACCAGAGTTGTTTCCACTAAAAAACGACACCCATTTCACATTAAGGTGGCAAAAGGATGAAAAGTTTACCTTTCCATAGAGTGAAAGCTTTGTTTCAATTACAGAGCCATTCACAAGGAGATCCACTGACCCCAAACTGCTAAGCCTTGGAGTGCTTGTTTCTGGAGCAGAACTGAAAGGATCTCCTAATATGTTCAGCTCAGGAGGTGCCTACAACAAGCAAAGAGGAGGAATAACATAAGATAAACCAAGTACAAACCTCATGTTATGTCAAAATTTATTAAGTAATGAAAGGCCTACGGAAGCTCGATATGTTGCTTGGACAAGCACTTTCATCCAATTGGCCTTCTCTATTTCATTATGAAATTCAACTATCAGTGTGCTGGTTGATTCTAGTGCCTGCAAATGGAATAATGCTCAGATGAAAAGAGAACAGGAACTGGAAAAATACATTAAGGCAACAGTCTTAACAAATAATGGAATATCTATACCAATACAAAAAGACCCAAAGTGGCAGATCCAACAAATCTCAGCCATGAAACAGTGTCAATTCAACGACCTATATTGCTCCAATGGCGACGCTCAACATGTTCAGCGTGCAATTAATAACATACGAAATATAGACTATCCAAGTAATTAACACGTAAATTGATATCCTGCCTAATATTAACATGCAATTGATTTTCTGTCCAATATCAATGTGCAGTTAATTTTCTAACTGATATCAAGGTGCATTGCACGTACGCTTTTACTAGTAGGGTAGTAAAAGCACTTAGAGCATCTACAGCCAGACCCCTCAAACCCTCCCTAAACGTCCGGGCAAACAGCCCAATCACCGATCGGTCACAAAATGGCCACCCAACCGGATCGCCCATACCCAGCCCAAACGTCCAGGCCCCCCCCCCCCCCCTCCCCAAACCCAGCCCATATGTGAAACGAATATGGGGACGCCCAGGCACGTCAGGCTGATGGGCAGGCCCGCGAAAAAACCCGTCGGTCCGCCACTTCTCTAGCTTCCTCCGATTTTGTGAGAACGCATTCATGTCGCCACCCCGGCTCACCGCCCGAGAGCCCAAGGGTCAGTTCTTTTGGGCGGCTTAAAAAATCTGTCTCTCCGCAGCTTAAAAAATAAGCCGCCTCCTAAATTTGTGGAGACTTCTAAATTAGTTATTCGTAACTAGTTTAGAAGCTCCAATAAATAAAAGAGGCAGCTTATGAAAAAAAACTGGGGAGGATGCGGCTTATTTTTTAAGCTGCCAAAAGAAGTGGCCGAAATCCGGCTATTTAAGCCGGACTGCGAGGGAAACCCTAGCCGCCCCCATTTCGCTCCTCCCTTTCGTCTATACCAACACCACTCCCCCCGTCTGCTTCCCCTTCCACTCTGACCTCGTCGTCGCCATGGTCCAGAAGAAAATAACCTACTCCAAGATGCTCACGCCCGAGCACCAGCAGAGATCGCCGCCAAGATGCACTTAAATTGCGCTGGAGCAGGAGGATGTACCGGAGGATGAGGAAATGATGGGAGGAGGCGAAGGAGGAGTCGGACGACATGGAGGAGGCAGAGTACGCGCCGGGCATGGAGGTTGAGCCCGGTGGCTTTGCCATGGAGGAGGCATCCACCAGCGCTATCCGCGGGCACGTGGTCAGATCTGCCCAGTCCTGTTGTAGATGCTCTTAGTAACTAATATTAAACATGTTCTGAAACTACTGTCTTCATCACTTAAAACGCAAATGCTTAAGCTATAGATACCAGTTGCTTAATCTGTCAAATACTCTCTCCAATCCAAATTAATTTTAGTTCTAAATTCGTCCTAAGTCAAACTTATCTATGATTGACCAAGTCTATAGAAAAATGTGCTAATATCTATAACATCAAATACGTATAGTATGAAAACATATTTTATGGTGAATCTAGTGAAACTTATTTGGTGTTGTAGATGTTGATAGGTGTTCTTTGGACCTGGTCAATATGATTCAAACTCATTAGAACAGAATTCCATCCCTATTCCAATTTTATTCACCTATGAAGCTAGATACCTACTAGAATGAAGATTGGAAAGTCATGGAAGTCATCAATGCAAGCGAAAGAAGGAAAGAGGTAAAGGCCGAAGATTGGAAGAAGGGAGGATTTATGTCATGATACCATAAATAAATATTTGGGCTATCCGTCGTTCATCGGATTGAGACGAGAAAGCAAATGCAAGGCATTCAATAAGGTAAGCTAGGGTAGGCAGAGAGGCTTCAATAAGGTAAGCTAGGGCTGGCATAGAAGGATAGAAAAGAAATAGAAAGAATCGAATACAAAACCATTGATTTCATGTCATCTTATTAGTGAATATGTGCTAATGTCCTGTTTATGATTAAAAAATACAAAATTCTATAAGATTCTTACTGATGGCTCTACTCTTGTTTTGTTAGGACAAGCCTTTGACCTAACCGGCTGTTATAGAACATATTACAATATCAAAGCAAATTATAGAGTATTTTGTTTTGTTACAGAGCCTTAAACATTTGCTCTTTTTCTGTTGCAACTACAAGCTGTTTCTTAGTCAAGAAAATACAAGCTGTTTCAGAATTCCCATGATAGTCTAACAATCATATGTAGTAACAGAAAAGTCCGCAAAGTTAAAGAACGGCGAGAAGGCTAAATAGATTACCTTCTGTATATCTGCACCTCTAGAACACACAGCAATACTGTAGAGAGACCCACCAACACTAGCTGATGGCACGTCAAATACTTGCCGGCTTGCCATGCTGCAATATCAAATATTTTACCCATGTAAATAATAAAAAGGTGAAAATGTTCCTGAAAAAATAATAAGGGTGCTATTTTGAGCAACAATGCCATTATAGGACCAAAAGCTTACATTTATAATATTATCTTCTAACTTTACCAAAACAAAATTGGAGAAAAATACTAAAATCGAGGAAATACAATCCTGCCTGCCTCTACAATTCCTTCGGAACTTCTCTTAAAATCTCATTCCACTTAAGAAGTACTCCCTCCGCTCGTAAATATAAGTCTTTCTAGACATTTCAAATGGACTACAACATACGGATGTATGTAGACATATTTTAGAGTGTAGATTCAATCATTTTGCTCCGTATATAGTCCCTTGTTGAAATCTCTAAAAATACTTATATTTGGGAACGGAGGGAGTACAACAACAATACAATATTTGCTACTCATTTATCGGAAAGGCCAACACCAACAAATACACATCCATTCTACTATGCTAAAAATATACGGAATATCATGCATTTGTTTGTCAGTGTGAGGACAAACTAGGAAAAGATATTACGCAGCTACAACACCTTTGGTAATTTTGGGATAATTCTGACTCCAAGATATACAGATACATCCCAGATAATACAACATGACATATTTTAGAGTGTAGACATATTTTAGAGTGTACATACAACATACGGATGTATGTAGACATATTTTAGAGTGTAGATTCACTCATTTTGCTCCGTATGTAGTCCCTTGTTGAAATCTCTAAAAATACTTATATTTGGGAATGGAGGGAGTACAACAACAATACAATATTTGCTACTCATTTATCGGAAAGGCCAACACCAACAAATACACATCCATTCTACTATGCTAAAAATATACGGAATATCATGCATTTGTTTGTCAGTGTGAGGACAAACTAGGAAAAGATATTACGCACCTACAACACCTTTGGTAATTTTGGGATAATTCTGACTCCAAGATATACAGATACATCCCAGATAATACAACATGACAGGTATGCCACTCAGCTAGTGAATAGCCAAGACCCTTTTCATCACCAAAAAATAAACAAAAGCCATGTTAATTGAGTGAATAAATCCATTGTAGCAGAACACTGAACTAAAACAGAAAGGGGTAACTTCATACCCTCCAAACCAAAGTTCTAGCATCACCAGTTAGATCAGCAGGATGCCAAGGCGCCAGATTACCATTTTCATAGCTGCTCGATTCTTCATTATTGTTCCCCTTCAACTGGTAAACCACACCAAGCAGCTCGACAATTTTGCAGTACCTTTTTGGTGAGAAGTGGATATCCAGATTGGGTACTTGAAAAGAAACACGGGTCGATGGATAACTCGGATGTGGAACTTTGATCTTCATGCATACAGAATTCATCAGGGAATGCATTTATATTAGCTTCATAGAAAATTAGTGAATGACTAAAGACTGCATTAATATTGGAACAGCCATGTACACCTAAATATCAAGAAAGTCTCTACACGTGTCACAAGAAAACGAATGAATGAGGTAGAAATTGGTAATGGGACAAAGGACACACTCCTTAGCTGCATCACGCCCAAATCCAGGGAAGGTGCGGTAGGACTTGTAAGGTCTTGTGGGGACGGATCTTCTCTTTTATAATAGTTTATTTCTTGCCAAGGAAATATAGATGTTCCTAGTCCCACATATAGAGCTGCCCCTAGCAAACTCAATCTAAACTAACATAATTTTAGCAAACCACCTAATTTATTTATTGCGAACAAATCAACTAACTTCTGAAAAGCGAGCTAAGATAACTTTGCTTATCTAAGCCATAGCCCAATGTTGGTGCGCAAGGTTTCCTGTACCCCCATTTGAGTGCATGATACCTGTTGTCTAGCAGCGCTTCTTGGCAAATATCTTTTTAAGTACCCAAAGAATTCATTGCCGCCATCTTCAATTTGAAAAGCAAGTAATAGGTTTAGTCCGGCAATTACTCGCATTACTCATGTAACCACCACTTAACGAGGGCAAATGGGTGTTTACAAAGTTATGTCATCTCTAATGTACCACCTAAACAAACTTCATAAACTCAGTTGTCAGTTTCAATAAACTCATCTACAAATTCTAAGACAATCTGATGAAAGAACCGCAGTGCGTTAACAAAAGATAGCTCCATTTAAATAGAATAAAGAAATCATGTCATTCGCCACCTACATTGGTTCCCACATTTCAAGTCAACAGATCATTAATTGGGACAGCGTAAGATTGAAAAAACTGGAATTATTGGGTCTACCAAATTGTTAACTACTCAAAACAAAAGGACTGACATCTATGTTACCTGGTCAATTATCACTGACATTCCGCAGCGATCAAGAAGAGAACAGAACTGATTAGCATCAGCAGTAGGACCTGGGAGCACACTGTGAGACAGATTTTCTGGTGCGGAATATATGCCTTCAGCTACATCACAAACAAGAAAAGCAGCCATATCCCTGCCGGCAATATAAAAGCGTGAATACAAACTCTGTCTTTCTTCATCCCGTGTTCCATCCTACAATTCAACATAACAGTTCATAAAAACCAGCAGAAGAGTGTGCTATATTCAAGTACTGAAGCTCAAACTTACTCTTGTATGCAATGTAAAATGACCAAGATCCAGGACAAATTGCTCACTGCCGATTAAGGGAATCCTGACTTTCGGTGCATCCAAATCGATCTCAAGTCCAAATCTAGAAATATCACAGGAAATGATGAGCAAAAGATAAAAAAGAATAACAAATTTAGGTGCCCCCTCCTTTCCCTCGCAAGCCACACAAGTCGTCGCCCTCACATCGCCCCATGCACCTAGACCAAACCACATACTCCGCTCGGTGGCTCTCGCATGGCCCATGCACTCTGATGGATTATGGTAATTACTATGATTGATCCATCCTTGGCCACGCTTGACCAATCTGAGAGCTGGGAGCTGTTCATCTATTGGAGAGACCAAACTGCAGGGTCAATTCCCCCCTTCTGCTCTCTTCTCCTCACCGAATTGACGCGAGAACTGAGTTCTATATTAAAATTCCGTCCTCGTACAAGTATTTGCCACCTCCATGGACTGCCGAGCTCCGCCAGCTCGGGCGCGTCCTCGGTGCCGATGTCCACGGCATCGTTTTTAAGGCGTCCCGCCTTGGACGCTTAGGCTGCAAAGCGCTCTGGCAGCGCCTTGCAATTATGCCCGCTTTAGGCACTGAGGTGCCGCCTAGGCGTCAAGGCGCTTGGGCGTCGCTTAGGCGTCAGGGCGGTGGATGCTTGCTTTCGGTCGCCTTACCGCCTTAAAAACATTGGCCTCGCCACCGAGCTACGCCACCTCCTCGCCCTGCCTCATCAATGGACCGGAGGGTGGACAATGAGCCCTGCCTCACTGTACTGTCCAAAGATGCCCCTACCGCGCTCAATTTTTCACCTCCAACCACACTCGGGAACATGCGAGAACTCCAGGGATTTCTAGGAAGACGACGGGAAAAGATATGTTGCATGCATGCAGTTACTCGTACGCGAGGATAGAGAGATGAGCGAAAAGATTTGGGGTAGTTTGGGGAGAAAGGGTGGTAAACCGCAGCATGCGCCCTTATCCAACGGAAGTAACACAAAAAAGATAAACCTTAAGCATAGGAACGGAGGGAGTATTATAATGTAATTACGACTGAGCACGGCAACAAGGCAACACATGTACCTGCTCTGCTCTTCCAGTACCATCTGAAGCTGCTCCTGAGCCCTACGTGTAACCTGCTCTAATTTAATCTGCAGTTCAAAAGGTTGAAGCAATCGTTACAACTTCACCTACCACTATATCCAAATAGTAAGGAGAAAACATCTAACAAAATATTACTACTGCATAACTGGGTCACAAGGACATATGAACTTACTTGCAGAGCGGTGGCTGTCTCCATTGCCACTGTTGGGCTGACAGCATTGCTCCGTTTGATGAACTCCAGAAACCGTTCGTAACTCCCCTTCAAAACCTACCAAACAATTGAAATTCGATCGGGTTACAAATCAAAGGCAAATCAACAGCCAGAAAGAAAGCAGGGCTTTCAAACAACTACCAGCCACAAAGTCCAGAAATAACTTTTTTTTTCTCCAAAACACAAGAGAGCTCCATATCATTGCATTAAGAATAACTGTAGAAGAACAACCCCACACACTAACACAGACAGCACCAAATTACATATGAGCCAGCAACAACAACGACAACCAAAGCTACTAAACTAAGACAGTTGACAGTAGGGATGTAAACGGCGTCCCGTTTAAGCCTGTTTAAGTCCAATTATCGGTCTAACAGTTCAAAAAAGATTTTTTTTTCTGAGGAAAATGAACAATCGAGCTAACCAAACGGTCCTGCGGTGCCTTTTATTGCGCCATTTACATCCCTAGTTGACAGCAACCTCAGCCTGCACCAACTTCTGGGCTCTCCCTGGAGAAGACAGCTGCTCAAGACATGTTCAATGAACTCCTCCTTGTCGATCGCATAGTAGACAAGAGCTCGGGTGAGATAAACCCCTACGAGCAAGTCTGTCCACAGTCCAAGTGCCTATTAGTCCTATGCCACCTATTATGTCCTCAAATACCTACGTACAATCATTTCGGTGCTGCCATTCTACCACATGTTACCACTTGATATCCCTCTTTGACTCATCACGGCATCGGCAAATGCGGCAAAGCATATTTCTTGTAACGCACAACAACAATCTATGGCGGGCACTGTCAGGAACCGAGTCGGTCTACTGAACTAAACGCAAGAATTGCAGAGTTTAAGAGTAAATCGAAGCAAACTTGCTAGAGTTTCGAGATGAGAAGTGCTGTAGCACGCCACGGCGGCTAGGGTTACAACCCAATTAACAAAACATTAGCCCAAATGAAAGAGGAAAGGGGCTTTATAGCCATTACAGCAAAGGAGCATGTGAAAAGCAAAACAGAAAAGGAAGAGTGGTTGCCGGACGTTGAACAGCGAGGCGGCAACTTCCGAGAGGCGTCCGATGCGAGATCAAGGGCTGAGAGCGAATCACACTTGGCGAACCGGTAAATTGACAGGAAAGCCGTTGGATTCGAGATGAACGACCAGCACTGGATCTGAAACGCAGAAACAGGTGTACTGTCAACTTCTTCAGGTAAATTCAGCTTATGGCCTGACAGGCACTGCCTGGTCACTTGGGCCAAAAGGGGGTCTTGGCATCCTAGGGTTGCATTTGTTTGACCTTAGCTTATGTTTTTGCCCCTAGAAATAGAAGCACCAACAAACACCCAAAAGCTGATAGTCGCTACCAAACTGGAAGCACTGGATGCACCCCCTATCAGCAGACCACCCCTGTTGTTGGAAATATAATTACAGGGAAACTAACACTGGATATATATATAAATCCCAAACCACAAATCTCTCCTCTCCCCAGCCTCACTCCTCACTCTCCATTCTCCATCCATCGGACAACACAAGGAGACGGGAACTAGGGTTTCCACACACAGCTAGTAAATAACACATAATTTCGTGAGCATTCAAATAAAATTTCAGCTCTTTTCGACAAGGCACGAAGGAAGGCGAAAGGGACATCTATAATATGGCCAAGATCCGAGAGAGGAAGACGAGGGATATTAGGCAAGTCAAATGCATCAAGGACAGAGAAGACCAACTCCTAGTGAAGGACGAGGAGATTAAGCATAGATGGCGGGAGTACTTCGACAAGCTGTTCAATGGGGAGAATGAGAGTTCTACCATTGAACTGGACGACTCCTTTGATGAGACCAACATGCGTTTTGTGCGGCGAATCCAGGAGTCTGAAGTCAAGGAGGCTTTAAAAAGGATGAAAGGACGCAAGGCGATGGGCCCTGATTGTATCCCCATTGAGGTGTGGAAAGGCCTCGGGGACATAGCGATAGTATGGCTAACCAAGATTTTCAACCTCATTTTTCGGGCAAACAAGATGCCAAAAGAATGGAGACGGAGCATATTAGTACCAATCTTCAAGAACAAGGGGGATGTGCAGAGTTGTACTGATTACCGTGGAATTAAGCTGATGAGCCATACAATGAAGCTATGGGAGAGAGTCATTGAGCACCGCTTAAGAAGAATGACAAGCGTGACCAAAAATCAGTTTGGTTTCATGCCTGGGAGGTCGACCATGGAAGCCATTTTCTTAGTACGACAACTTATGGAAAGATATAGGGAGCAAAAGGACTTGCATATGGTGTTCATTGACTTGGAGAAGGCCTATGATAAGATACCGCGGAATATCATGTGGTGGGCCTTGGAGAAACACAAAGTCCCAGCAAAGTACATTACCCTCATCAAGGACATGTACGATAATGTTGTGACAAGTGTTCGAACAAGTGATGTTGATCAGGGGTCAGGTTTGAGCCCTTATCTTTTTGCCTTGGTGATGGATGAGGTCACAAGGGATATACAAGGAGATACCCCATGGTGTATGCTCTTTGCGGATGATGTGGTGCTAGTTGACGACAGTTGGACGGGGGTAAATAGGAAGTTCGAGTTATGGAGACAAACCTTGGAATCGAAAGGGTTTAGGCTTAGTAGAACTAAAACCGAGTACATGATGTGTTCAGTACTACTAGGTGTGAGGAGGAGGTTAGCCTTGATGGGCAGGTGGTGCCTCAGAAGGACACCTTACGATATTTGGGGTCAATACTGCAGGAGGATGGGGATATTGATGAAGATGTGAACCATCGAATCAAAGCCGGATGGATGAAGTGGCACCAAGCTTCTAGCATTCTCTGTGACAAGAGACTGCCACAAAAGCTAAGGCCTCCTTTGGTTCGGAGGAATTTCATAGGAATCCTAGAGGATAGGATTCTTATAGGATTTTTTCCTTTAGAGCCCTTTGGTTCATAGGAATAGATTCCTATTCCTACATAGGATTGGTTCCTATCCTCCACATTTCATAGGAAAATAAAAATGAGCCTAGACTCAATGGAAAAATTCCTTTGGTATCAACCAAATGACATCTCGTTTCCTATTCCTACTCATAGGATTTGAGATACATGCCATCTCATTTCCTACAAAATTCCTATTCCTACGATAATCCTATCCTATGAACCAAAAGAGGCCTAAAAGGCAAGTTCTACAGGACGGCAGTTCGACCCCCAATGTTGTATGGCGCTGAGTGTGGCCCACTAAAAGGCGATATGTTCAACAGTTAGGTGTGGCGGAGATGCGTAGTTGAGATGGATGTGTGGCCACACGAGGAAGGATCGAGTCCAGAATGATGATATACGAGATAGAGTTGGGGTAGCACCAATTGAAGAGATGCTTGTCCAACATCGTCTGAGATGGTTTGGGCATATTCAGCGCACCTCCAGAAGCTCCAGTACATAGCGGACGGCTAAAGCGTGCGGAGAATGTCAAGAGAGGTCGGGGTAGACCTAATTTGACATGGGAGGAGTCCGTTAAGAGAGACCTGGAGGATTGGAGTATCACCAAAGAACTAGCTAAGGACAGGGGTGCGTGGAAGCTTGCTATCCATGTGCCAGAGACATGAGTTGGTCGCGAGATCTTATGGGTTTCACCTATAGCCTACCCCAACTTGTTTGGGACTAAAGGCTTTGTTGTTGTTGTTGTTGTTGTTGTTGTTGTTGTTGTTGCAGAAAAATGGAAAATGACATTCTATTGGGTTGAAGCTGGCTATAACCGCTGAGTTTCAGTTTTCGAGTCAAGACAGTCCAAGGGTTCGTGCCTACCAAGAACTTTTGTACCTTATATTAGGCTAGCTAAATGTATACAATGTGGATGCTCTCCCCTGAAAGGAAGCACATGGTAATAGGTGCACCTGCACAAAGCTGAGATCTAGAGCTTACTCAAAACCTTACCATGACTTCACAAGGGACGATGATAAAGAGGTGGGTCTACTTTCAGAAATATTCAAAAACATAAGTTCATATATGTACCGTAACATAGCATGGAGATATCTTTGCCACAAACTGCCAATCCAAATCCATGCCAATAGGTGCGCGCACAAAACTGACATCTAGAGCATTAGTCTTCCCCTCACAGACGACGCTCTGCAAAAAGTAACCAACAAGGTGTCACTGCAGGGCATATATCATAGATGTTCGAATAAAGAGGTTCATCCAACATAATAAGGACTATGTGATGTCATGCAAAGTAAAAGCATATATCATTAATGAAAGCCAATGACGTACAAGCTGATGAGTAAATGAGTAAAATTAAGAACCACAAAAGCCTGTGATGTGACAAGAATTTGCAATTGTCTGACAGATAGCAGCCCAGCACCTCACATGAGATAGAGCATTGTGTCAAATTGTAGTTTGCACTTAAACAGGCTGTTACATGGGGAGCCACATATGGTCTGCAGGCCCCCGCCTGGCAGCACCACTCCCTGATCTGGCCCAAAATGGCTAGGATTCCTTTATTACTAAACTGCCTCATTAGGTTCGAATTCCTATTAGGTGCGGCCGTGCAGAGTCCATATTAGAATCAGTTTGAGAGTCCATACGGTATCTCCTTTGAGTCGGCTTGTCAGCCAAGATACCCCTCCTATATAAGGCCTAGGGTAGTTAGAGTTTGATATGCACTGACCTCAGCAAGAGAACCTTCAGGGGATGACAGACCACAATATCTTAAAGTTACATCACATCGAGTACTCTTCGGATACAAACTGGTGACCACTTGAAGCTGCTCAAATCTACCACACATAACCTCTGTGTGACCAATATTGATGATCCTTGCAGCAGCTTGGCCAATAGACACATCCACCAAGAAGCGGATTGTGTTTGGTGAGACCTTTTCAACAGGAAATGATAGTTCATCATCCGGTTGGTAACTTAGCAATTTATTTATAGCCTGCCACTCTTCTTTAGTTAGCTGCTCCTCATCCAACTGTGGTTCTAATCCGCCGCCTTCTTCAGAAGGCAACCCAGCCGAGTTCCTAGAACAAGAAAAAAGGCATACTTGAGATGTGAGGACGATATTGATTATTATTTTTGCATTCAATAGTACAGATCTGAATTAACTCATGCTAACAATAGGAATATTGATCCTCTATATCATCCAGCTGTTTTGATTTCATCTTCCAACAAAAGTAGGTTGCAACTAGGCCTTGATACCAAGCACAAACTAAAGAAAGGCAATGCCAGCCAATAACACAAGCTCCAACGAGTTTAAAACTAGTTTATATATATATGGATATTCTTCTGTTCACAGAGTTGGAAGAGCAAGATTGTCAGATGAACAGTGGTTGAGGAACAAGATATGCTTGGGTGTGTGATTAACTTTATTCCTACCAACACAATTAAACAAGACGCAATGCTTTTGCGTTTTCTTGGAAAAATGTGAATGCGATGAAAGGATATAAAAAAATAGCAGCAACGGCACAGCATCTCCTCCGCCTTGTTGTAAACAGCCCTTAGGGGTAAGTAATACTCCCTCCGTTTCTAAATATAAGCCTTTTTAGAGATTTCAATACGGACTACTTACGGATGTATATAGACATATTTTAGAGTGTAGATTCACTCATTTTGCTCTGTACGTAGTCCATATTGAAATTTCTAAAAAGGCTTGTATTTAGGAACGGAGGGAGTATTATTTAATAGTAAAGGACTCAAGGACATGCCCAAACCCTAGACCAATAGGAGAAGACCATTATTTTCACCCTTAAGATAAGAAAAACAAACACTTTTTATATTAAAAGAAAGGGGAGCGACGGTTGGAGAGATGATGCAGAAGACCTGCAAACCATTACAGAAGAAAAAATACAAGATGCCATAAAAAAGATGTGTTTGTTAGTACTTGGTAGTGACTACTAGCTAGCGTGGTTTTTAAGGTGTTCATAAAGCCACACTTAAGCGGTAAGGCACACCCCTGGCACTTTTTCTGCCTCAAGCGCTTAAGCGCACTGGGGGTTGACCACCTTTAGACGGCTTACCACCTTAAAAACCTTGCTACCTAGCATCTCAAAATCAGAAGCAACGAATATTAATGGATTTGATTAACTAGTGTCAATTTGTTTTACGGACCATCCAAAAGGCCACCATCTTCTCTTTGAGGAGCCCTTCTTATGCAATGTTTCCTTAGATTTCACGGTTTCAACTTTAGCATGACCCAGCAACCTGAAAATACATAATATTATAACCAAGTGAACATCAATTCAAACTAAGGACAAACTAACATAGAACCTCAGTAGATACTGCACTAGCACACCTCCAAAGTATAATAACTTTTGAGTCTAGAATTTTCTCAATCTGCCGAATTTCATAAATATCAACACTAGGTGCTTGCTGCAGTAGGGTGGCATAAAGTTGAACATAACGACGACGAAGCTGGCACAGATATCTAGTTCTCTCCCATGAGAACCAATAGCTGGGAACAGAAGAGAAATAAACTTCAGAATGACAATTCAACTTTATAGAAAGCTTAAACAAAAATTGCATCAAAACATATTAACATCCGAGTTATTGTGCATAATAGATGTATTGCCTTGATGTCCATGACCAAAACATATGCATTTATCACATAATATGCGCATTGCATAAAGGAAGTGATCTATGTATTGTGTTGAGTCATCTGTGTGTATCTCATTTGATAGTCCACACAGCTAAGTACTTCATTGTGCAGAATAGAGGAATTGATCTTCTGTAATAATAAAATGCAAATCCATCTCAATTTGTGAAAAATCCAATCCATATCTCAAGAGTTTAGTGGCATAAGAGATATAGGCTCTGTTTTTTCACTTCTTCCTTTGCACATACAAAATCTCATGGTATCAGGGAAAATGTATGTAGAACTTATAAGAGTAACATATACCATAATTTCTTTTGTCGCAGACCAGCCAGCACAGCATAACGCCACCAAGCACGACAATCCTCTTTAACAGGCATAATAGGCCGTAAGTGAGAAACATCAACACGTGTCCTGAATCTTGAAAATGTTTCCAACAGTTTAATGCAATCATAATACTGGGCCTGGTACAGTAACAGATTACAAGTGATAAGTAACTTGCCAACACCATAGTTGAAACATATCAATGAAGCATAAATGAAGGGTTACCTCAGTAACTGTTAAAGAAACATCACTTAGGACAAGTGATGCTTTCTCTAGAGGATTGTTCAGGTCCCCTCTTTCCCGCTGTCCAAGTCGATTATATTTAAGGGTTCCATTTATAGGGGAAACCAAATATCTCCGATTCATCGCCCAAATAGAATTGCCAGGACGATCATCGATGCCATCTTGAAATACCTGTGAAGGATCATTAGAGAAAAGACGAAACAAATAGGAACCGAGGAAAGGTTGTGCTCTAATATAAAAAAGGAACAACCTCGCTCCATTCACCAGGATTAAGATCCTCCCATTTCTTGGGGAGCTTCCAAGGATTGCTGTCAGAATCGTGGTAGATGGCTAACATATGCAGTTCGACCGACTAAAAGATGGACCAAATAGAGTGAAAATTAATGTCACAAGAATATAATTGTCTGAACTACTAAGACAATAATAAAATAAAAGCAACCAACCAAATAGGTAATAACTTTGTAGGATGTCACGTTATCTTATACTAGTGTCAAAAACGTTCTTATATTATGGGACGGAGGGAGTATAAATCAACTGATTAAATCATTCCTAAATAGTTGCAACCTACTACCTATATTTCCTAGCCATGCAGCTATGCCACACAGCAAGTCTTGCATGTCAGTGATAAGTTACATCTTTTGCATTAATCTATCCATGCAACCATGCCACATCAGCAAGTCATGCATGTTAGTCATAAGTTTTTTTTTTGTTATCATGGACGGTATATGTGTTGGACGCTTGGAGCATACCTTCAGTCCAGAAGTATCTTTTTAAACACCATTTCGTTACATACTTCGTATGTTTTACTGTTTTTATTTAAATATAAATTGAGAACACTCCTGTGTTTGCTTTTTGCAGTAGTTTCAATTGTTTTTAACACACCAATTTATACATTTCTATTAACAAGTTCCTGCAGGAACGCGCAGCGTATCATCTAGTTGTGTGAAAAAGTATGTCAAAATAAGCGCACAGAAATGACAGCCACCTGTTAGCTGTAGAAGTACCACAGTGATGACACACTCGTAACAACAAAAAATTGTGCGCGAGCACCATAACAATGATAATGAATTAAAGCTCGTGAAGGACAATCCAGATCTAGTCTCAACAATCACCATACTATAGACCTTGCAACACAGTGTATAACGAGATTCCAAGATTTAAAGAAGATAAACTCTCCGATGTAAATTTGTTCTAACCTTCCGCAGCTTATCTAATGCTACACCTGCATCAAACGTCTCATTACCATCCTCATCAACTGTAACAGCTGCAAGTTTTGATAAAGTGAAACCAGAAGCAAATGGATGCCCAGCATTGCTGAAGGAAGAAACACATAAACTATTAATAAAAAAAGAATACATCCAGAACAACAAAAACTAAAATAATTGTCACTGATTTAGCAAACCTGACAGAATCTTCATATCTGATGTGTACGTTGCTGATGGTGACTTTAAGATTTCCAATTATTGTAGATATTAAATTGTATAGCCATGAATTTCCACCTGGTATCTGCAGCATGCAAGGACAACTATCAAAAATCAAGCAACAAAGATATACGGAATCTGTACAAAACAATAGGACAGATAAATGTCAGTAATCGCATTTCATGTTCAAGAGAAAAATGTAACAAACAAATCGGCAACACTTCTATTCTCTAAAATGGCGTCCTTTCATGATCTAAATGTTATTAGGTGGTCGTGCAGTCGCCTGCCGGCAAGTCATTGACAGACTTAGCACATAGTCCATTGAGATAAGATGCTCCGACCGATGCAACACCTCCAGAGAAAGAACTATTATATAAAGTCCTCATACCGATCATACACTCTGATGCAACGTTCCAACTGTGAGAAGGAAAAAAAACATCCATCCTCGACATCTAAAACTGGGGTGACAATATGCTTCAAGATGTTACACTAATATGATTTATTGCAAATTGTTGTAACCGTTCGCTATTAGAGAACATCTCTTGTGTAACATTGTTGAACCGGTATGGGCCCTAGCCCATCAAGATCTGTCTCTTGGGCCCAAGCCCATGAGAGGTGCTGACCTAGAAGAGGAGCCCCTCTTCCCTTCTCCCGTGTGAGCCGCTACATCTGAGACACACACTCACGCAGGAAACAAGACAGGAAGCGAGGCTGCTGTCTGTAGGTACCCATCTCCCGATTCAACATGGTATCGAGCCAGGCGACGACGGTGACGGCGTAGTCCCTCGCCGGAGAGGCGGCGGTGGGGCCCAGCGGGGTCAGGCGAGAAAGGAGGCTGCGTGCGTGCGCGGGGCGGCGGGTCTGCTGTGGTGCGTGCGGCGGCGGCGCGGCTGGGCTCGAGGAGCTGCGACGCGGCCGGGAAGGTGCTGCTTCCTCTTGTCCTGCTTCGCGTCCCTGGGGTGGCTAGCTGCAGAGGGGGCGGCCGAGGAAGGCTGCTGCGGGCTGTGCAGGCGGCTGCGGCAAGAAGAGGAGGAGGAAGAAGGCAGCGGCGGATTTGGGCTGTGTGCGAGTCAGGCTGCGGTGGGGAGCTGCTGCTGTTGGTGCTGCTGAACAGAAGAGGAACTGCAGCTGCTGCTGCTGCCTTGTGTTGTTCCTGGAAGCTTGCTGAGCTGCTGGTGCTTGTGCGGCTGGTTCTTGGTGCTGCGGCAGAGGAAGAAAGAAGTGCAGCCTGCTGGACTGCTCGTTCTGGAACAGGAAGAGGCTGGGCTGGACCGCTTGTGTGCTTTACAGAGATTTTTTTTTCTCTGTGGACTTGCTGTTGTGAGCTTGGTGTTGTGGTGGTGGTGGTGGTGCTGCTTGGGAAAGAAGACTCTCTGAGGCTGAGTTTTGCTGTTGCTGCTTATCCTGTCAAACGATGGCTGAACCAACTGGTCTTGCCGAGGCTTTGGAGAAGCTCGCTAAGATCCTCGCGGAGTCCAACTCTGGGGCCATCGTTCCTCGACAGGAAGTGGCTCAAAAGCTTGAAATGTCGCTCCTGGACATGAAGCTAGAGGGGGCAACAAATTATTTGAGCTGGTCCAGGAGGGCTTTGTGGGCTGTGGAGCAGAAGGAGCTTGATGGATATTTGTTGGGCACCGTTGTAGAACCAGGGGACAAGCGTAGTGCAGAGGGCAAGAGGTGGAAGGTCATCCACTCTGTACTTATGGTGTGGTTGTTGAACTCTGTGATGCCCTCCATTGGACGCTCTGTGGAGGGGCTATCCTCACCTGCTGAGATATGGAAGATTCTGTCCACTCAATACTCTGGCAAGGGCAATGTCATGCTCATTGCTCAGATTGAGGACAAGATTAGGTTGCTGCGCCAAGATGATGGCATGTCAGTGATGACATACGTGGCAGAACTGCAGGCTCTGTGGGCTGACCAGGATAACTGTGATCCCCTGGAACTCTATGACGCGGCTTCAATCGAGTCAGGGCATAAGTGGATGGCACGCAGGCGTGTGCTGAAATTTTTGGCTGGCCTCAAAGGTTGTTTTGATGGCAGGAAGGCTTCCTTGTTGCACCAACCTAGTCTGCCTACCATTCCCGAGGCTATTGCAGCGATGACTCAAGAGGAGGTGCGCCTATCCCTTGAGCATGCAGACATGAAGGTTGTGCCAGCTTCGACATTTGCAGTCACTGAGCGCATGGAGTGGGGAGATCCCACCAAATGTCATATCTGTGGGGAGGTAGGTCACTGGAAGAGAGAATGTCCAACTCGTGGCAGAGGCAGGGGATATAACAGAGGGGGAACAGGCAGAGGTAGAAGTGCTAGAGGCAGAGGTGGATACTCAGAGACCTCATGGGGCCAGGCTTCTAGAGGCAGAGGTGGCTACTCAGGACACTCAGGGGGTCAGAGGGCTCACATGGCCGTTGCAGGAGACACTGGGACGTCCAAAGGCAAAGATGTAGATGATGTTGTCTATGGAGACTTTGCTCACTGGGCCTCCACTGATGAAGGTAATCCGGAAAGAGCATCTCTTGCTACTAATGAGAGTGCTCCAGAGTGGGTTCTTGACTCTGGAGCATCTAAGCATGTTGCTAGTAACTCCTGTGTGTTCGAGTCTTACACTAAGCATCCTCCCTCTCACACGGGCACTATACAAACGGCTGATGGCACAAAACAACCAGTCATAGGGGTTGGTACAGTCAAGTGTACTCCGACCATTAACCTATCGTCAGTTTTACATGTGCCAGCCTTTCCTGTCAATTTGGTCTCTTTCAGTGCACTCATTGATCAAATGGACTGTCGTGTGATCCTTGACAAGTTTGGTTGCTTGATTCAGGTGCGACAGACGAGCCAGACGGTTGGGACTGGCACCAGGCGTAGGGGGCTCTGGTACATGGACCAGGAGGTGCAGCCGGACTTGGTGTGTGCTGCGACCATGGAGGATAAGGAGAAGCAGGCGATGATCCATCACTGTAGGATGGGGCATGTATCTTTTGATAAGATGAGTAGAATATTTCCGGATGTTATGTGTGGAATAGGCAAAGGCAAGCTGACATGTGATGCTTGTGAATATGCAAAACACACACGGGCCTCATATGTGAGTAAGGGGCTCAGGAGCATATCTCCTTTATGCTTATTCATTCGGATGTATGGACTAGCCCAGTGGTGTCAATGAATGGGAAGAAGTATTTTGCTACCTTTATTGACTGCTATTCTCGCATGACTTGGATTTACTTGATGCGTCACAAGGATGAGGTGTTTAGCTGTTTTCAGAACTTCCATGCTCTTGTAAAGAACCAGTTTCAG
Source organism: Triticum urartu (assembly GCF_003073215.2). Lineage (NCBI taxonomy): Eukaryota > Viridiplantae > Streptophyta > Magnoliopsida > Poales > Poaceae > Triticum > Triticum urartu. The sequence goes on along the minus strand of NC_053027.1, from coordinate 222,004,386 downwards.
GTACAGGTCAAGGTGCTCAGGACGGACAATGGAACGGAGTATGTGAACAACATTTTTGGGGCTTTCATGGCTGACCATGGGATTCTTCATCAAACTTCATGTCCGGACACCCCCCCTCAGAATGGAGTGGCCGAACGAAAGAATCGTCATGTTCTTGAGGTTGCTCGGTCGTTGATGTTTACCATGAATGTGCCTAAGTTCTTGTGGGATGATGCAGTTATGACAGCCACATACTTGATCAACCGGACACCTTCCAGGATACTTGGCATGAAATCTCCGTCTGAGTTGATCGTTGGAGATAATAAGTTTGTTGTTCCGCCAAAGTTGTTTGGCAGTACCTGCTTTGTTCGTGATCACCGACCATCTGTTGGCAAGCTTGATCCTCGGGCAGTGAAGTGTGTTTTTTTTGGGATACTCGTCTAGTCAGCAGGGGTATAAATGTTGGTGTCCCTCTGAAAAACGCAGGTTTGGAAGTATGGACGTTACGTTCAGGGAGTCTGAGCCATTCTATGGTGAGCCGACTGATCTCAGTCTGCTGTTTGCAGAGCTTGACCACCTACACCCTGTGCATGATGGTCAAGAGGGGGAGAAGGATGTGTCTCATACTCACGGGGATTCTGTGGACATTAACGCTGATAATGATGTGCACGCTCAAGTTCAACCAATAGTGGGTACAATTCCGGTTAGTACCATCACTGATGATGATGTGCAGGCTCATGTCGAGCCAACTGTCGATACACTTAAGATTGGTGCTCTCCAGGTTCCTGTTCGGGATCGATGGCAGACGAATACCCTGGTGTACTCTCAACGGCAACCACAAGTGCAGGGGGAGCAGCAAGGCAGGGAGGCAAGAGTGCAGGGGGAGCAGCAAGGCAGTGAGGCAAGAGTGCAGGGGGAGCAGCAAGGCAGTGAGGCAAGCTCATCTGACACAGTGGAGCTGCCCATTGCGTTGCGAAAACCTACACGTGAAGCGGCAAGGAAGGGTGAGGTAGCAAGGAAGGCTCTGCCAAAGGATGATGCTTGTGATGACCTTGATATTGGCAATTTTGTGTCTTACAAGGCTTTGTCACCTTCATATAAGGCGTTTGTTGCCTCTCTGCAAACTGTGTCTATCCCTAAGGATTGGAAGGCTGCAAAGCAAGATCCGAAGTGGCATGAATCGATGATAGAGGAGTTAGAAGCATTGAAAAAAAACAAGACATGGGTGCTGACCACATTGCCGGCAGGAAAGAAAGCAGTGAGTTGCAAGTGGATTTTTACTGTGAAGCAGAATCCTGAGGGCAAGGTGGAACGGTATAAGGCTAGATTGGTCGCCAGAGGATATAGTCAAACTTATGGAATTGACTATGATGAGACATTTGCTCCAGTTGCAAAGATGAACACAGTACGGGTATTGGTCTCGTGTGCTGCAAACTTTGGGTGGAAGTTGCACCAGTTAGATGTCAAGAATGCCTTCTTACATGGTGACTTGAAAGAAGAGGTATACATGGAGATACCGCCTGGTTTTGGCACAGAACAGACTACGTGGAAGGTATGCAGGCTGAAGAAATCCTTGTATGGTCTGAAGCAATCGCCGAGGGCATGGTTTGATAGGTTCAGACGAGCTGTTTGGAATATGGGGTATGGCCAATGTAATGGTGATCACACGGTGTTTTATAGACACATTGATAAGAAGATCACCATTGTTGCAGTGTATGTTGATGATATCATCATCACCGGAGATGATGAGGAGGAAATAAAGAGAGTGAAGGGGTGTCTGAGCAAGGAGTTTGAGGTAAAAGACTTGGGAAATCTAAAGTACTTCCTTGGCATAGAAGTGGCTCGGACAGAGAAGGGAATATCTTTGTGCCAACAAAAATACACCTTGGATCTTTTGAGTGACATGGGCATGATGGGATGTCATGCAGCCCCTACTCCGATTGAACAAAATCATCAAATAACAGCACAATCAGGTGAGCTAGTGAATAAGGAAGATTATCAGAAGCTGGTTGGAAGGTTATTGTACTTGTGTCATACCAGGCCTGACATTACGTATGCCGTGGGGGTGGTGAGCAGATACATGCATGAACCAAGGAGTGGGCATCTTAATATTGTTCACAGAATCCTGAGATACTTGAAGGGGACTCCGGGTAAAGGGTTGTGGTTTGCGAAGAGTGGACATCTTGAGGTGGATGGCTATAGTGACTCTGATTGGGCTAGCTGTCAAGATGATAGACGATCAACTTCAGGCTACTGTGTGTTTGTGGGAGGAAATTTGGTGTCATGGAGAAGCAAGAAACAGACTGTTGTGTCTAGATCAACAGCAGAAGCTGAATATAGAGCATTATCTCAAGGGTTGTGTGATATGCTCTGGGTGAAGCACCTACTATGCGAGTTGAAACTTTTGAGGAAGGGACCCCTAAGAGTGTGGTGTGACAATCAGTCAGCTATAGCCATTGCTAATAACCCAGTTCAACATGATAGGACGAAGCATGTGGAAATTGATCGCTTCTTCATTAAAGAGAAACTAGATGCTGGGATCATCAGCTTTACTCATGTCAGCTCTGGGCAGCAGTTTGCAGATTGCTTGACAAAGGGACTGGGAACAAAGGACTGTAACTTGGCGTGTGACAAGATGGGGATGATAGATATCTACCACCCATCTTGAGGGGGAGTGTTGAACCGGTATGGGCCCTAGCCCATCAAGATCTGTCTCTTGGGCCCAAGCCCATGAGAGGTGCTGACCTAGAAGAGGAGCCCCTCTTCCCTTCTCCCGTGTGAGCCGCTACATCTGAGACACACACTCACGCAGGAAACAAGACAGGAAGCGAGGCTGCTGTCTGTAGGTACCCATCTCCCGATTCAACAAACATAAAAGTAACAGACATGTTAAAAGCACAAGAGATCTTACAGGTCCTCCTTTTGAGCTCCTACTTGTCGCTTCAAGAGTTGCTGTCTCTGCAGCCTGCGGATAAATCCATTAGAATTTGAATTGCTCGCATGAAGCTTATTATGCTATAATCTTTAGGAATGCAAGAAACCAGCAGAAAAATTGTCCAAAAAATGCGTGAATGCAAGAAACCAGCAGAGAAAATGAAAGAAAAACATCAATAAGTTCACATAATGTATGTTGCTTCAAAACCAATTTTTTCGATCCGGAACAGTTCCCATTATCTCATCACTGGGTAAGTACCATAGTTGATAGTTGGCTCATGGTTGTCAGCTCGCGGACCTCGATTCACCATAACCTGGGATTAGTTTCAATAGGCCACAACTTAAAGGATTATGGTGTGCTTTCAAGGGGATTGGCGGGGGACCAAGTTTCCTTAGGCCCTGTACAACGGCAGGTGCTTAGACAGCTGCCTGAGAAAAAAACCTGGTTTTTTTCCTTGAGACTGGATTACACGGGTGCTTAGAAAGGAGGCGGAAGCAAACTTTTGCTTCGGTGCCAGCCCGGTGCTTGCATAATAACTGCTCCCTTCAAATCAGTGCATCCATCGGCGGAGGGAAAAGAAGAGCACAGCTAGCACCCCACACCAAGCACTCTACGTTGTGGAGCAACAAAATTACCGAGAAGCAGCACAACTAGCACCGGCGGACTGGCATCTGCATTGTACAAGGCCTTAGAAGCTTGGGTGCATCCATGCTCAAAAAAAGGTGATCCGACAAACATATAGCAACTCCCAAAAACAAAACACAACTAAAAGCAAGTATTGCAACATCCACAACCACACAGATACACTATATCCGTGCAATTTGTTTCCTCCATCTATGTTGATTACATGAGATTGCATTTATTAACATATTCTTGTTTGTCTAAAACTATGATCTCCAAATATTGACCCTATAATTCTGGTCTCAATAATATGTACTTCACAGCTAATTCTGGTTCTCCTGTTCTACAACTACGGACGGGTGCTCGTTATGGCATTTTTTCCTCAGGAGCATTATGGTCTTATTGAATGGAATAAAATCGAAAGTAACATACACATGGAACTGAAGATGGCAAAGACATACCCTACAACTTAATAAAGACATAAATTAGAAACTAGGAGCGTATCACCATGACCAAATCCTACAGATAGGCAACCTAAATCAGATGAGAGGCCTGGTAGCACACATTCTTACTTAGGCAAAAAATTCAAATCTTAACTAAGAGAAACTGGAGCATGTCTTGAACTGCCTTGTTAACTTTATATGAGTACAGGTGTATAATTGACAGATAATTGTCTTGAGTGTCGGGAGAAGAGAACTAGCAAGTTGAAAAATGAAACAAACCTCAATCTGCTGAAGCTTGGCTTCAAAAAGCTTTTCTCTGTCTTCTTCCTAATGAAAGAAAGAGAACCACCACAAATATATACTCAGATAAAGGAACAATGAGAAAATGACATGCATAAAAAGGTTGCAGCCAATATAATTTAAAATACCTTCAGAGTTTGCCCATCAGGAGCAGGATGAGCAAGAATGAATAGACGATCAATAAGAACAATAACTGGTTCTTTACCCAAGCTTTTCCATGGAACCTATCAGAAATCACATTTTGCATGAACAACTGAGACATATGACATAAAGCAAAGGCAGGCCCGGAAGGAGATGCTCCATAGTTGGGCAACAAGAGCTATGATTGAAGATCAGACGATACACACAACACATGGAACACAAACACCCTAGCACAGCGGTTTGCACAACTGATAAGTTGAAAGCCTGTAGCAACCACTCAGCCACTGCACCTTCATGCCAAAGAAATATACTCCCTCTGTCCCGTTTTTCTTGTCGCGGAGGAAGAACTACGGTAGTACAAATCAGGTATACAAATGGCAATAACAAAAACAGAACAGAGGGAGTACTTATTTTATTAAGATTCATGCACCAACCAGTAGAACCAAAAGTCCAACTAATGGAGAAGGTTGGACAATCTGCATATAATTCAACACTCCATCTCACATGTGGCTAGATAAGGCCTAAACATGGACAAAAAGAGGGCAAGCAATTTCTTTATATTATTTGCGAAAGCCAAGACTTGAACCCAAGACCTCTTGGCTCTGATACATATTTAGTTTCATGCACCAGCAGTAGAACCAAAAGTCTAAACTAATGGAGAAGGTTGAGCAATCCACATATACTTCATCAAGTTCTTGGACACATTTCAACTATGCACTCCCTCCACCCAGGTGCATAGGGTGCCCTACGAAAATCAAATATTCCAGATATATTAGTCGCCTTTTGTTTGTTAGCACTAATTGCTCACATGCATTCCTCACCACACGAAGCGTTTTCAGTTTCCCTCTCCCCCCTTTCCACGTACAAGACAATCATCTGCCTCTAGCATTTAATTCTTGTTGCATGCATGCATAGAGGATTGGAAGAATAGGGAGAAACGGGTGGTGAGCCAGTACATAGGTGTCCAACCATCACAGCAATTAATATGAGATTAACTATAGGGAGAGAATCGCGTGATGATTGGCTTTCTTCATGGAGAATTTCACGGCGTCCAATCTACACGCACCTAGATTGCGCTGCCCTTCCTTAGGCGCCCTATGCACCTGGACGGAGTACAAAAAGTTGCTGACTGTAGAACTAGTCAAACACTAAGCAACTAGCTAGGTGTGATGCATTCGAGAGAATGAGCAGGGAGATTGCTATAATACATTCTGACCTTAGACAGACACGGAAGATAATTTTACATTTCATAAACATATTTTTTGCGGGGAGTAAAAACGGTTTTGTTGAAGAGCCAAGTTATCCAATATATATAAGGTGCTAAAATATATGATACGCTCGAGTAACAATACTGTGACACAATAGCTTAAGAAAACATTAGATGTGTAATGTAATGTACGAATGTGCTACAACATTCTACCCAAAAATAATCAAGTTCATAAACAAAAAGGAACAAGAGACATACCTTCAATGTTATGGTGCCAACAAACCCAGCTTTCACTGTTACTGGAAGCTGAAGAGAATTGAGTGCTTCAGCCTTCAGTTTCAAGTCTTTAAGGACGACATCGCCTATTCAAAGAGAAATCCAAGCAGAGTAAATACAGCAATGCATAGAGCAGTAGTGCAACGGCACAGTTATGTGCTGAAATTTCCAACACAAATGATAGCATAATGAACTACAAGATAACTTATATGTCATGTGTCCATAGTAGAAAGCTACAGGCAACTGTGCATTTCTGAAGCAGGATACCATGCACCGTGGATCATGTACACCACAAATATTGTCATTAAATGGTGATTGCACCCCCTACAGATTCTGATGTGCCAAACTGTTGCAGCTTGATCACATTGTGTCAGCATAAACTGCATGCAACACCTCTCAAAGGCCAGCTACACTAGACTGAAAAGCAAAGGGCTCACACGGGTGCTGCTTTGCAACACCTACGAGCTACCAATGGTTGGTCGCACTGCCTCAGCGACTGTTTACATCCAGATGCCAAAAGCAAAGCTTTGGAAGGCATATCTCTACTTCTTAAAAAGAATGTAAGGTTCCCATTTCACCTTTCTTCCCACCACCTCCTCGTCCAACCTTCCCCATATGATAATCAATCACCTTAATTTACTTGCCTTCTGAACCAATTCCACTTTAATTTACTTATCAAACTTCTCATCAAAACATAAGGTAAATCACGGACAGGATTTGATAAACATTTATTTACGCAATCACATTAATATAGGCAGGTAATCGCAAGTTAAGGTACTAGAATATGTATATCCCATTGCAACACACGGGCATTGTCCTATTATTTCTCTACTACTTAAAGAGAATGTAAGGTTCCCGTTTCACCTTTATTCCCACCACTTCTTCATCCAACCTTGCCCATATGACAATCAATCACCTTAATGTACTTACCTTCTGAACCAATTCCACTTTAATTTAGTTACCAAACTTCTCACCAGAACATGAGGTAAATCACGGGTAGGATTTGATAAACAGTTATTTACACAATCACATTAATATGGGCAGGTAAATCACAAGCTAACTTACTATAATATTTATATCCCTTTGCAACACATGGGCATTGTTTTATTATTAAATTAAAAAAAGAATAGTGTTCCTTTTCCTGCCAGGCGGGGTGCTTCGTCCAACATTCCATATTTTTTCTGATGATCATTCCTTGAAAACCGCTTTAATTGTCTCATCTTTTATTGACTTACCAAATAAACTATATTTTCTTTGGCAAGTCAATAAGTGATTAAAAAACATGACAGAATTTGATAAATATTGATTTACACAATCATATAATACAGAATTATGGGCTAATGGACTAGAATATTTATACCCCGTAGCAACGCACTGGCAAATACCTAGTTCACAGAAAGTTGTGTTTGTGGGGTGTTCTTTGAACAGAGTAGGGAAGCATCAGCCTCTTGACTTTATCAACTGTTTTGTTCAATTAGACTTAGGCTGTAATTTTGGCATTGCAATGGCTTCCCAAAAACACTTGCACATGCTATTTTAGTATTTTTCATGCTAAATGATTGTCAGCTTTCCACTTGGGAGATGTAAGAGATATACTTTACAAGAAGTCGGCTTTCTCTATGATTACTGAGCCCTAGCACTGCAATAACAAACTACTCCTTAGGATGATGTGCTAGGATATCACATACAACTGGCATTACAAGAATAGGTGTTATTTTAAGCATTAGCACAACTGCAACGGTTATAAGTACAATGTAAGAATCATAGTTGCAAGATCTGCTGTTCATTCAGTTCGCGATTCACCACTTGTGAATCAAGTTTGATGGGGGGTATACATCTCTGGTTCGTTAATCTGATGACTGATTCATGTCAATGAATCTGATTCGCAAACTCCGAGTAGCAATCATTGTTCCCAATTTGTAAATCTATGTTTGTGTATTTAGTTGATTAAATTTTCCATCATTTCTGTTGCTAATTGCCAAAGGGGACCCTTGGAGCAGCGGTCAAGCTGTTGCCTTGTGACCATGAGGTCACGGGTTCGAGTCCGGGAAGGCTGCATACAGAAGACCCCAAAGTGGTCGGACCCTTCCTCAGACCCTGGGAAGCGGGAGCTACGTGCACCGGGCTGCCCTTTTTTCTGCTGCTAATTGCCCCAATGCAAAGAAGGTTTACTTTTTATGGACTGGACAGGTAAAATGCAAAGCACATGACCCATCATGTTCTGCAGATTGATTACAGGAACAAATTCCAAAATGATTAGGAAGGAAATAGCCACTGAAACATCACAAATTCCAAACTGATGCTCAAAAGTCCAAATGTGTGCCTCACACATCCACGAAAGCTTAATGCTGCCTCCAAAACCCATTGCTCACAGCTTCCCAGGAGGCCATCTTTTCCATGAGCTGCTCATCTTTCTCTCATATTCCTCAAAGAGCTACTCGTATTGCTCCAAAATCTCCCCAGATCCACCATGGCAGAGCTCTCCGAACACGTATCCACTTGTGCACCTGGTGTAGGATAGCCCACGGGCACACAGAGGGGAGGAGACTGTCCTCCAAGCATGCAGCCAGGTCGCACCAGCTGACCCTGTAAGGTTCCCATCATGACATGGCAGGCGTTGGACGCCAGTGTCAAGCTACTGTTAGCTTTCCCTCACGATAGGCCCTCATCATAGGTACAACCGTAGAACTCTGTTAGACGTCACTTCTCTCCCAATTTGTGTGTAGACTGGCCAGTGGCTGTGCTCTGATCAGGTTTGTTTGAGTTCGTAATTCGGCGAACAAACTGAGCGAATTCAAGCCCCAATCTAGCTCAAACAATCTAGATCTGAATACGAAGCCACTACCAGAGAATTCGGTAAGTAAGGTAAAACTAACATCATACGTAAGATTCTAAGAAATAGTCAAAAGACATCAGAACTGCAGTTCATTCAAGCAAGTGATGATGGTAAAGACAACAAAAAAGATGGTCAGAAAAATATACCTTTCCACACACTTATTCTAAGCGCTTCAACAGAAAGTCCTTCAACATATTCACCCAAATATTTGCGAAGCAAAAACAGCACCTGCAATTAAAAATATATAATTCCTTCATGCCTCAGAATTTTAAGTACTAATATAAGGATGAAACTCAGTGAATAAGAAAATAGTAATGGTTTAGAAATTCAGGATTGATATGGTTGTGCTAATCTGCTACTTTGCATATTTGTCATACGTCAAAAGGGCAGATAAAAACTTGGAATGTTACAAAATTATGCAAGGACTTAATAAGATTGTATTCATCAATATATCTCATTAATTACGACATATGCCAGGTGGGCTTCAAATAGCTGTGGACTATTTCCAGAATCAGCAGGACGTCCTGACACTCATCAATGTGACAGGTTAAAATTGCTGGTATGTTATTTTTCTCTCCCTTATTGAATATTATCCATTGTCTGTAACCATTTAGCCTGGTTCGCAGAACTGATGATCATGACAAGAACTGGTTGTAGCACCGCATAACTTTCTTACTGGCACTGCTAATGTTTATTAGTTTACTACTATATATCATAGTGTTGCAGAAGTCAAGACACTGAGCAACCTTGGAGAATGAATGGTTGCAGACTTAGAATATGATTGCCCAGAACATAGCTTTGACCACAAAAGTACTGGTGCTCAAGTGACACTCGTGACTATACTTATTACAGACAGGCTAAGCATATGTAACACCCTGTTGTACGATCAATCCATAACTATAAACTCTTCATCCATAACTTGAGATACAATGCGCCAGGCAAACTGACAATCCGATCGATTTGTTCAACATAAGTGCAATGCATCTCCACCATGGGAACTTAAGCAGACAAAAACTACGAAATATTTTTTGGAAAAATATGGCCCCCCTGCCCCGTCACCGCAAACTCTGTCCCGATCACCAAGGACACAACGTGCAACCCATCAAGACCAACCCGAAATCCCCATAGTTCCGCACCAACTGCGCAGCGTCCGACTACTCGAAACCTGCAGCGCGATCGCACATGACCACCGCTGCAGTGGGAATCCACACACACACACGCACGCACACGCACGCACCCAATTGCCGCTCGATCATGCATGGTGCGTAACCTCGTCCTAATCGAAGACGGAAGAGAAACGAGGGAAGCGGGACAGGGAGAGAGATCGAGATCATACGTGGCCCTCGAACATCGCCGAAGTCGAGGGGCGGCCGACGACCGGGTCCGGGGCGCGAGGTGGGGTGGGGGCACTAAGGCGACAGCACGCGCGCGAACCCGTTGCCTCCGCACGCCCGGCGGGGAAAATCTCATGGACGGGACCGAAGGGGCTAGGGTTCCGGGAAAGCCAGACGAGGCGCGCCGTGGCGAGGAGGACGACGATGCGAGGAGGTGACGCGGGGCGGAGAAAATGGTGGGAGTGGTGGGGGTGGAAGTGGGGACGAGATGGGGTCAGAACGGGGCGCTGGCCGGTGGGGTCCTTTTGGCTGGGTTCAAAGCCAAAAACGGGTCCGTCCCGAGCTCTGTTTTGTAACCTATAAAAGCATCTCCACGCCTCCAATATGCCTTCCAAATGTTTGACCTTTTTACGTATAAAATCGGGATCTGACCCTGGTCTGGAGAAATTTCGAGATTTAACTCTTTTACTACCGCTGGAGGACCTGGCGGTAGCGTTCTACATGCTACCATCGCCCTTCCTGGCGATAGGTTCCTTGACGTCGTTTGCCAGGCAACGGCCGTGGACACGTGATGAAGGGACCTACCGCCAGGCTATTGCAATATACCGTCGAGATGTCTGGCGGTAGGGTCCTGGATAAGGTTGTGAGGACTGGGGTTGTGTTGCTTCCCCACTCACTCATTCACCCATTCGTCTTTCAAGCTCAAGCTCTCTCCCCTCTTCTCCCCCACCCAAGCACCCACTAGATCCCCCTCCATTGCTTGAGATTCGTCCGGTGGATCGCGGGCATTTGCATCACTCAAGGTACCTCTCCCATCCCCCCTTCATTTGGTTGGTTCAAATCATGCATTTTGCTCATTTTGTTGGAAACCCTAGTCCATGATTTTGTTGTGGTGAAATCAATGTATATTAGCATTTAGGGTAATGTTTGTGCTTTGGCAATGTATTGTGTCACTAGCATTGTTTGGGTAGTAAAAAATATCATTTAGGGTTTTGTTAGGGTTAGGTTTAAGGATATGGTTAGGGTTAAGGTTAGGGTTAAGGTTATGCTTCAGTAAATGGCTATATCACGAACGTTATAGTAGTTACCTCTTGAATTGTAGCTCGATCTAATCCTAGGGTTATAGTTTTTGGCAAGAGACGGTTAGGATTTTTGCCTTGGATGACCGTTATAGTAATCCCTCGACTTGTAGGATGGGATCGGTCATCTTTGTTGAGACTTCTGCGGAGGCGGCGGTGAAGCGTGAACGTGCAATCATTGAGGAAAAGATGGACTTGTGGGTCAAAGTCGTCGATACATTGAATGCGACTTGTAGAGATTTTTCAAATATTATGTGTCAAAGTGCGACGATGACAAAGTTAAGTTATACCAAGCTAAAGAGAAAAACATAAGCAATCTCAAGAAGGAAGAGAAAATTCATAGACGCACTTTTGCAAGGCAAATTGCATTGTGTGGCACAAGGGATGAAGTGAATGAGATGGACTTTAACAACTCTGGCCAAATCATTGACTGGCTAGTTAGGCAACCATCATCAGCGATACCTAGTCGGGCATCTCGTTGGGCTTGGGTCCGTGAAAGAAATGATGTCATTTGTTGCAACCCGGGGCCATACGACAAAGATGTGTTGTTGATAGAGGGGGTTGAAACACATGGTGATGTAGTGTCATTTGGACTGTAATGGCATGTACCCTTATCATTTATGTATCCTATGTCATTTGAACCAATGAAAACATTATGTAACCTAGGTCATTATAAATAAGTTATGCTTTGTGTTTGTATTGAGTTTTGGTTTGAGTTGAGTTTTGGTTTGTTCCATTTCATGTAGCATGGAAAACGGGACCCCGAAGATGATGAAGAAAGCATATGAGAAGTGTTGTGACATTGCATCTATGAGTTTGGCGGTACATCATGAGAACATTGTAGCGGAGCGACAACTTGGTATCAAGAAAATAATAGAGAATTAAAAATTGTAACTTAAAACAAGAACTACAAATTTAAAGCAATAATAAAGAGCCGCCCGGGTTAATAAAACTGAGAAAATTAACTCGGAAAGAAATTTTTTGGAAGCTCCGTTGCGGGATAAAAATTGCTGCATGTGCAGCAGCACCGACTATTAGAAATCCGCCAATCCACGTGCATTTCAGTCAAATTCAGATCCATTTTTCGAGTCCATGATATAATATAACCAAATTGGATAGATTTTCCACCTGTTTAGCTAAGAAAGAATAGAATTTTGCCAATTCGGCAGTTCGATCTATGATTTCACATTCATGGACGAAACAATTAATCACAGAACTCATATTATATTATAATTATAATATAGGTTCTTTATCTTTTTTAAAAATGAAATGGAAAGATACGGTCTAGTTCTATACGAATACTGATGGAGGATAGGGTCAAAATTGAAGTAAGTCGTTATGATTCAAGCAAGGGACGTATAATTTATAGTTATCCATCTTTGAAACAGGTATTAAGGTCGTCGATCTTTTAGCTCCTTATCGACGTGGAGGAAAAATAGGACTATTTGGGGGGGGGGGGCTGGAGTCGACTAATCAAAGACTTTTAGGATCTTCTTTACATCAGGTAAATCTGTCGGCCCTGTCCGTTTTTTTCTTTAAGTTACGACTCTTTGCTGCTTACTTCTATCAAGCCATAGGGAAAGTCTATGATGAATTTGGAAAACTCATCTCACTCTTACTCTATGGCTCGGACTTAATGGGGGAAGAAAACATCTTCCATAATTTTTTTTTGTTCAATTCTGGACAAAAAAGAAAAGGAAAAAAGGAATTTATAGGGTCAGATTTATAAGTAAGTATCTCTTGTAAAATATGAGCAACACCAAATCCTTCTAAAGCCCAAACTTCCATTTCTCCTACTCGTTGTCCCCCTTGCTTGGCTCTTCCTCTAACCGGTTGTTGTGTAACAAGTGAGTAGGGCCCAGTAGAACGCCCATGAATTTTCGCCGTGCAGTTGTATGGTCTGGAGAAGCTTACTTGTCTTATAGTTTAGCTGCTTTATCTGTCTTTGGTTTTATCGCTTGTTGTTTTGTATGGTTCAATAATACAGCTTATCCGAGTGAGTTTTATGGACCCACCGGGCCAGAAGCTTCTCAAGCTCAAGCATTTACTTTTCTAGTTAGAGACCAGCGTCTTGGAGCTAATGTGGGCAGGAATATTGACCTGTTGTCCATCGACTACGCCTTTCGGCCTGATCTTAGGCCCTGACTCACCCTCCGTGGACGAACCTTGCGGAGGAAACCTTGGGTTTTCGGGGCATTGGATTCTCACCAATGTTTTCGTTACTCAAGCCGACATTCTCGCTTCCGCTTCGTCGACCCCCGCTTTCGCGGTTGCTTCCCTCTAAGGCGGAACGCTCCCCTACCGATGCATTTTGACATCCCACAGCTTCGGCAGATCGCTTAGCCCCGTTCATCTTCAGCGCAAGGGCGCTCGATCAGTGAGCTATTACGCACTCTTTAAAGGGTGGCTGCTTCCCACTACTTGATAAAAGTATCTTATGACTATCAGTAGAAATGATCTTTCCCTCGCGTTCGGCTATAATGGAAACCCTCGAATCTAGAGCTGTTTGGCGTTCCAATCCAGTTCCAACAATGCATTTCTCGAACCGAGAAAGCGGAAATAGAAATCCCTACGTCCTTACATTCTATTTAGGATTAGGAATAGGTGTAATCAGACCTGCTTTTGACATATCTATCCTATTCTTATTTGGGGACATATCATAGAAAAATGAAATCGAAAATATTCCGAGATGGCAAATATTCGGAGATGACTATGAAAACACCTCTCTGGATCCTCGAATTGAAAGAGAGATTGAGAGGGATCAAGAATCCTAATTCTCGCTATTTGGAATGGATCCAATTCTATTGAGCTTGAAGCATGGTTCAAGAGCAATTGTGAGGCAAATACTGCCATGATGGATTTCAACAAGTATCCTTTCATGGAGGAACCTTCTGATCTTAAGGAGAAAAAAGTTTTCCGAAGGTTTGTGAAAGAAAAATAGAAGAACTTAATGAGCTGCATGAGATGGAATGTGCTTGCAGACATTTTTTGGCAATGGAGATCTTTTTCTTTATGAGCAAAGAAGAATTCCCGAGCTAAACTTGAGAAGACCCGGACAGGTTATTGGATGGGCAATCACACAAGGCAAGTTAGAAATTCTGGAACTCCATGGTTGATGGGCATTGGTTCGGCGAAACGAAAGGTGTGTTGGAGAATTAGGTCGGATCGTCGGATTTTCAACTGAAACCAATTCCTGATCTGTTGGGGAACGTAATAATTTCAAAAAAAAATCCTACGCACACGCAAGATCATGGTGATGCATAGCAACGAGAGGGAAGAGTGAAAGATCGTGGATGTCGCCTAGAGGGGGGGTGAATAGGCGCTTTAAAATAATTACGATTTAGGCTTGAACAAATGCGGAATAAACCTAGCGGTTAATTTGCCAAGCATAAAACCTAAAACAACTAGGCTCACCTATGTGCACCAACAACTTATGCTAAGCAAGATAAACTACTTAGGTGATAGCAAGATATATGACAAGAAACAATATGGCTATTACAAAGTAAAGTGCATAAGTAAAGGGCTCGGGTAAGAGATAACCGAGGCACGCGGAGACGATGATGTATCCCGAAGTTCACACCCTTGCGGATGCTAATCTTCGTTTGGAGCGGTGTGGAGGCACAATGCTCCACAAGAAGCCACTAGGGCCACCGTAATCTCCTCACGCTCTCGCATAATGCAAGATGCCGTGATTCCACTAAGGGACCCTTGAGGGCGGTCACCGAACCCGTACAAATGGCAACCCTTGGGGGCGGTCACCGAACCCGTACACTTTGGCAACCCTTGGGGGCGGTCACCGGTACCCGTCAAATTGCTCGGGGCGATCTCCACAACCTAATTGGAGACCCCGAAGCTTGCCCGGAGCTTTACACCATAATGATTGAGCTCCGAACACCACCAACCGTCTAGGGCGCCCAAGCACCCAAGAGGAACAAGCTCAAGGATACCAAGCACCCAAGAGTAATAAGCTTCTCAACTTGAAACTTCCACGTATCACCGTGGAGAACTCAAACCGATGCACCAAATGCAATGGCAAGGGCACACAGAGTGCCCAAGTCCTTCTCGCTCAAATCCCACGGAAGCAACTAGTGCTAGGGAGGAAAATGAGAGGAAGAACAAGAAGGAGAACACCAAGAACTCCAAGATCTAGATCCAAGGTGTTCCCCTCACAAAGAGGAGAAAGTGATTGGTGGAAACGTGGATCTAGATCTCCTCTCTCTTTTCCCTCAAGAACTAGCAAGAATCATTGGAGGGATTGAGAGTTAGAAAGCTCGAAGAAGGTCAACAATGGGGGAAGAACACGAGCTAAAAGGATAAGGTTCATTGGGGAAGAAGACCCCCTTTTATAGGTGGGAAAAAATCCAACCGTTACCCACCAACCAGCCCGCGGCCAGCGGTACTACCGCGCCTGGCCAGCGGTACTACTGCAAGGCCGCGCGGTACTACTGCTTGCATCCAAGCGGTACTACCGCACAGTTGTGCGGTACTACCGTACCGACCCATGGTACTGCCGCAACCCCAGCACAGAACCGATAAACAGATGCACAGGAGCTGGGGGCGGAACTTCCGCACGCGCGGTACTACCGCGCCCCCCATGCGGTACTACTGCGAGGCAAAAGTCCCAGCCAGGGGAAAAGGGAAACTTCCGTGCCTACTTCCGCAAAGAAACGGAAGTAGCAAAAACCCGACACAGTAGTACTGCCGAGGGGCGGTACTACTGCCTGACCACATAGCGCGGTACTACCGCACGGCGAAAGCGGTACTACCGCGGTAGGTGCGGATGTAAAAAATTACATACGCTCCTACTACCGCAAAGGGGCGGCACTAGCCTGGTGGGCAGCGGTAGTGCGGATCCAGGGGAGCGGTACTATCGTGGGCACCTGCGGTACTACCGTGCCACTGCACGGTACTACCGCTGATGCCTACGGTACTACCGCTTTCCTGGGAGCAGTACTACCGCAACCAACAGCGGCAGCCACACAAGGGAGGCAAGAAAACGGAGGAAGCTCCAAGAAAGGAGGGGAAAAGAAGGAGACGTGTACGTGATGAATCCACCCAAACCTTTACAACGCGGACCCTGACAAAACCACACTCAAGAGAACAAGAACTGCCATAACTTCTGCATATGAGCTCCGAATTGAGCAAACTCAAGCTTGTTGGAAATAAGACGACGAGTAGCATCAAAACAGCGACTGGTTATAGTAAGAAGAGGCAGGGGAGGTATGCCAACAAATAGAGGAGTGAAACCTCCAACCGAGAAGAACCGGCAAAACCTCCAACAACGAAAACATCATAAAGTATGCAAGCGAACTCCGTTTTCGATGAACTTAAGCTTGTCATCAAGATGACCAAAAGCTCTAAGACTCTCAAAGAGAACCAAACAAGAACCAAGAAAGATGATGCAAGGATGCAATGGTTTGAGCTCTCAGCGAACGATACGATCAAGCTACTCATCGAGAGCCCCCCTTGATAGTACGGCAATCGATCCTATAACCCAGTCTCCCAACTACCATCATGAGACCGGTAAAATAGAAAACCTATCAAGGGCAAACCTTTGCCTTGCACATGGTCCACTTGAGCTAGATGAAGACGATCTTGACTCCCTCAAGTTGGACCACCTTTCTTGATTGGGTTGACTTGATGAAGACTAGTTGATTGCTCCCCCATACTCCACTATGGGTGAGCCACTCTTCCGCACATCTTCACAAGTCCATTGTCACCACAAAGGACGGCAAGCTTCAAGCATTTGATCTCTTCGTGATGCTCCACTTGAACTTGCACACCGCAACCTAACCTCACAAAGAATCCTCATGAAGACCATGGGTTAGTACACGAAGCGTAATTGACAATGCTTACCATACCATGGGATCACTTGATCCCTCTCGGTACATCTTCTATGCTTTGTGGGTTGGTCAACTTGATTCACTCTTTGACTTAGTCTTGATCAACCTCTCACAAGACCAATCTTTAGGTAATTCCTTGAATAGCACCTTGGTCGACACAAACTCTCCTTGAAACCAACACATGTACTCCAAGAAAAGCCTATGGACAAAAACCTTCAAATATAACTCAAGGCAACCATTAGTCCATAGAGATTGTCATCAATTACCAAAACCAAACATGGGGGCACCGCATGTTCTTTCAATCTCCCCCATTTTGGTAATTGATGACAATCACTTTCAAGAGAGTTTAATACAAGGAATTATGCATCACCATGCAATGCAACAACCAATAAAGCATGTGTATGAGATGCAAATGCTTAGGAACAAAACCAAAGTAAGGAGAAAACTCTAAAGACTTCTCCACAAAACTCTCTAAAACCTCCACAAAACTCTCTGAAACTTCTCCCCCATTGGCATCGATTGCCAAAATGGGTGAAAAGCTAAGAAGACCAATATAAAAGGTGTTCCTCCAAAAGTTGTGTATTTCTCAACAAGAGAGTGGAATGTCATACACATATCCAAAGGTAATACTTGGAGGGAGACCAACTATATTGAGGCACCAAGATTGCTAAAGGAATGATATGCCACAAGGACATAACAAAGAGAGACACAAGCAATCAAGCAATCAAAAGGTACCAATTGAAGCAAGCAATCAACGGATATCAATTGAACCTACTAGACCAAAGATCCTACGAGCCACATGAATAAAGGATATTATGAAATGAGCAAAGGAGTGTTCTAAAGAAACTAGAGAAGCTCCCCATGATTTGTGCACACATAAGAATATTTGTATTTGGATACAAAGTGCACAAAATAGGATCATAGCTCCCCCAAAATCAATAGAAACTTACAACAAGTGCAAGTGAGCATATAGGAAACAAAGCCTAGTACTTGCAACACACACATGGTTGAGCAACAAGTAATAAAAGAGGCAACTAAAGAATGGGCCCAACCAAAATGATGTGTGTGAGTCAAGGCAATGCACTTGAGAAGACTAATATACGGATGAGCATTAGGCATCAATAAAGTCTTGAAAGAACAAGGCACACGGTGCAAGGCCTATCATTCCCACACACAACTAGCAAATGGGTTCACAAGCTTACTAATAAGCATATTAAGAACCTATGCTTGTGACAACCCATGGTGAAGATAGAAGATGAAAGCCTCATCAAGACGAGGGATACCAATTAAGATGGCAAAAGCCTCGTGAAGATAAGCATGAGAAAAATAATCTTCACCACACACAAGAGTGCATCAAGATGCAACGAGATAAGACACGCACTCAAGTCAAAAGCTTTCACGGAGCCACCAAAGAAATAACATAAGAAAGACAAGGTGGACATGAAAGAAAGGATATCAACTAGATATGCAACTTTTCTCAAGTTTATAAGATTCTAGGTAGACAAAATCATGAAGATATATATCTACAAAGAAGGATGTACACCCGAAATAGTTGCAACACGAGGAACAAGATATCCACAAGGAAATCATAAATATACCAATAAGATATTTGCTTGAAAGCATAGCACATGGCTAGATACAATCTTATTGTATACAAATGAATTCCTACTACACAACTATCAAAGACATCACAACTAGCAACATGAGATCATCGTTGAGATGCTTTGAGAAAGGAAACAAGTATCACAAGATGGAATGGATAACATGCCATGATACAACCTACGAAAGGTTGATGCAAGAAATGTGTGCATGAAGTAGATGATGATACTTGTTACCGAGATACTATTGGATGGATGTAGTAGATGCCAATTAAAGGTAGATAGTAGTTCATTAATCATCCTAGCTTGACTCCAATAAGCACATGGTGACACCACCTTCCTTGTGAGTGAGCCAAGCATCCAATGCATCTCCACTTGTTCCTAGAACAACAACACAAACAAAATGGTACCCAAACTCATTGGGACCAAAGAGTTTGTAACACCCTGGATGTAACTTTCCCAATTTGTACTCCAACTCTTGCCGTTTCCGGCGTTAAGTTAATTTATTTCCTCAGGTTCGGGTCTTTTTCTCCGTGTGTTGTTGTCTTTGTTATGCATCTCATATCATGTCATCATGTGCATTGCATTTGCATACGTGTTCGTCTCATGCATTCGAGCTTTTTCCCCGTTGTCCGTTTTGCATTCCGGCGCTTCGTTCTCCTCCGGCGGTCATTTCTACCTTTCTTTCATGTGTGGGGATTAAACATTTCCGGATTGGACCGAGACTTGCCAAGCGGCCTTGGTTTACTACCGTTAGACCGCCTGTCAAGTTTCGTATCATTTGGACTTCGTTTGATACTCCAACGGTTAACCGAGGGACCGAAAAGGCCTCGTGTGTGTTGCATCCCAACACCCCTCCAATTTGGCCCAAACCCACCTAAACCTGCTCCATCATCTAGATCGTTCGATCACGATCGCGTGGCTGAAAACCGCACCCCATTTGGACTCTCCTAGCTCCCTCTATGCCTATTTATACCCCCCCATTCCAAATCCGGACGAAACCCTAGCCTTCGCCGCCTCGCCGCGCCGCTGGCTCGCAGGCCCGCGCAGGGCCCTCCCCGGCCCGCGCGCCGCCGCCGCCGCCCTTCTCCATCCTCCCGGCTGCCACAGCCGCTCGCCCCGCCGCCCGACGCTCGCCGCCCGCCGACGTCGGCCGCCTCCTCCTCCGCCTCGCTCGCCGACGCCGGCCGCCGCCTCTCCGGGCCCGCGCCTCGTCGCCGGCGCCCCTCCCTAGCTTCGGCTTCTCCATCGCCGGCCGGTGACCGCCGGTGAACAGTGCCTCGACCCTGCCTCGATTTCTGCGCCGGGTCAAACCCTAGATCTCGGGGTGATTTTTTCGTCTAAGTCCCGAAATCACAGATCCATATGCTCCTGTTCTCGGCCCTGTAACTTTGCATCCGTAGCTCCGATTCATGCATATAGCATATCAAAATGTTCATCTCAGAGAGTACATCATTTCATTCCATTGCATCATTTTCATTTGAGTTCATCTTGATGCCCGAAATGCTGTGAGAAGAGGGCTACTTGAGATAATTGTCAGATCTGCTACTCCATTTAGCTTTTTGTCATTTTTGCCATGATTATTGTGTGCATGATATGCCCTGATGTTCTACATATGTTTTGTTAAGGGTTTTTTCATCTTTCCAGAGGTGAAACCCATGTATTTTTGTGATGTGTGTGGTGACTAGCACAATCTTGCAAAGTGGTGCACTTGTTAATTCTGTTTTCAGGGGCTTAGCAATTCCACTAAGTCCTTGAGCTGTTTATCTCATGATGCCATATGTTCATGTTGTTTCCTAGTGATCCGTGCCTCTTTTGAGGATGATCAGTAAGGATGTTTTGTTAATATTGTAGCGCTCTATCCATCCATGTCTTTGTTTGCATTTATGGAGCACCCTAGCTTGAGTCAATCGAGCTCTAATTTTGCTACTTTGTGAATTTGGGCAGATTGTCAACTTGTTTGCAACTTTGCCGATGATGTTGTAGTTGATCCGTGCATGCAATGCTATTGTTCTTGCCATGTCTAGCTTGCATTTTGTGCCTTCTTGATGGGTGTATGCTTAGTTTGCCATGACTTGCACCGTAGTGAGTGCATCGAGCTCGTAAACATGCCTACTTGAGTTATGTTTCAGCATGTGTCAGTTTTCACTAAGTCTGAAAACTGATTATGTTTTTGCTATGTTCACATGCTTGTAATTGTATTTTCTGATCCCTTTTGGCTCAAGGTCACTAAGGGACTTTTGTTAAGCTCTTTGATTAGCTCCATGCAATGCTTTACTTTGCCATGTTCAGATCCTATAGAATGTAGTTTTGTTGCTCCGAAGAGCGCAACCTGATCTGAAATTCCAGACAAGTGTTAATTTCACTAAGTCTGAGATCTGTTTGCCATATGCATTTTTGCCATGCTTGTTTGAACCTGTTAATGGATGAATTGGCCGTATCTCAGTGCTAGACTTTTGTTAAGCATCTTGCATGCATCCCTGCCCTGTATTTTGTTGTCATGTTTGGGTGCTGTAGCATGTTCATCTCATTGCATTTAGATGGCTACTTGCTGTAAATCGCAGACCGGTGTCATTTTTGAATCGCTTGCCATTTCCAAATCGTAACTCCGATTCCGGCGTTCTTTATATAATTTTCAAGCGATTTCATCTCATCTTTCCAGTGGCACACTTGGATTCCCAAGTTGAGGCCAGGTTCATGCATTTCCTGTCATATCTTGCATTTTGCATCCCGCATCGCATCCCGCATAGCATATCATCTTTGCATCATTTTGTTTGTTCCTTGCACGTGGTTGATTGTGTCCTTGTTGCTTGTTTGTCTTGTTTGGGTAGAGCCGGGAGACGAGTTCGCTAACGAGGAGCCCGTTGAGTTTGCTTTCGAGGATCCAGTCAACTCTGACAACTGTGCAGGTAAGATGATCATACCCTCGAAATCACTACTATCTTTGCTATGCTAGTTTGCTCGCTCTTTTGCTATGCCAATGCTATGATGCCTACCACTTGCTTTCAAGCCTCCCAAATTGCCATGTCAAACCTCTAACCCACCATGTCCTAGCAAACCGTTGATTGGCTATGTTAGCGCTTCGCTCAGCCCCTCTTATAGCGTTGCTAGTTGCAGGTGAAGATTGAAGGCCGTTCCTTGTTGGAACATTTATTTACTTGTTGGGATATCATTACATTATCTTATTATCTTAATACATCTATATACTTGGTAAAGGGTGGAAGGCTCGGCCTCTCGCCTAGTGTTTTGTTCCACTCTTGCCGCCCTAGTTTCCGTTATATCGGTGTTATGTTCCCTGATTTTGCGTTCCTTACGCGGTTGGGTTATAATGGGAACCCCTTGATAGTTCGCCTTGATTAAAGCTTTTCCAGCAATGCCCAACCTTGGTTTTACCATTTGCCACCTAGCCTTTTCTTTCCCTTGGGTTCTGCAGACTCAAGGGTCATCATTATTTTAACCCCCCGGGCCAGTGCTCCTCTGAGTGTTGGTCCAAACCGTCAGCCGCCGGTGGCTACTAGGGGCAACTCTGGGCTGGCCTACCGGAAGTTTGGACAATCTGAGTGTGCCCTGAGAAAGAGATATGTGCAGCTCCTATCGGGATTTGTCGGCACATTTGGGCGGTGTTGCTGGTCTTGTTTTAACCTGTCGAAGTGTCTTGAAGAACCGAGATACCGAGTCTGATCGGAACGTCTTGGGAGGAGGTCTATTCCTTCGTTGACCGTGAGAGCTTGTCATGGGATAAGTTGGGACTCCCCTGCAGGGATTTGAACTTTTGAAAGCCGTGCCCGCGGTTATGGGCAGATGGGAATTTGTTAATGTCCGGTTGTAGATAACTTGAACCTTAAATTAATTAAAATGAATCAACTGAGTGTGTTACCGTGATGGCCTCTTCTCGGCGGAGTCCGGGAAGTGGACACGGTGTTGGAGTAATGTTTGCGCAGGTTGTTCTCTAGTTTCTCGCTCGCGCTTTGCCTCCTCTTCTCGCTCTCTTTTGCGAATAAGTTAGCCACCATACTTGCTAGTCGCTTGCTGCAACTCCACATATTAACCTTGCCATACCTATAAGCTTAAATAGTCTTGATCGCGAGGGTGCGAGATTGCTGAGTCCCTGTGGCTCACAGATTACTATTACACCAGATGCAGGGCCTGATGATTCCGCTCCAGGAGACGCGCTTGAGCTCAAGTGGGAGTTCGACGAAGACTCTCAACGTTACTATGTTTCCTTTCCTGATGATCAGTAGTGGAGCCTAGTTGGGGGTGATCGGGACCGTGTCGCATGTTGGGTTATCTTTTATTTTGGCGCCGTAGTCGGGCCATGAGTGTTTGGTTGATGTAATGTT
Source organism: Triticum urartu (assembly GCF_003073215.2). Classification (NCBI taxonomy): domain Eukaryota; kingdom Viridiplantae; phylum Streptophyta; class Magnoliopsida; order Poales; family Poaceae; genus Triticum; species Triticum urartu. Next base: position 221,981,454 of record NC_053027.1, on the reverse strand, counting down.
ATTTATGTACTTGATTGACGTGGCGAGTGTAAGCCAACTATGTTATCTCCCCTTTATTATTTATATTACATGGGATGTTGTGAAGATTGCCTAACTTGCGACATATGCCTTCAATGCGATTATGCCTCTAAGTCGTGCCTCGACACATGGGAGATATAGTCGCATCGAGGGTGTTACAAAGTTAGAGAACCAACAACACATAGGACAAACTCCACATAAATATGTGCATATAGATATGAAAATGAATTTCATGCACATCTCATCCAATTTGAGACTTGGTGGAGTTCCCCCTATATATTGGGTCAAAGAAAGAAAACATGCCAAAGAAACTACAAGAAGTAAATATGCATGCTCAAGACTTTCAAGAACCGAGACCAAAAGACAAAGAAATACCAAGCGAAGAAAAGATACCAAATGAATAAATCATCACTTGGAGGATATCCATAAAAGATACATCAAGGAATGAGATATCCATTGATACACTCAAAAAGAAAGATGTCAAACTCCCAAAAGAGAGAATGGTTTCAAACAAACCAAGCCCTCTATAGAGTTTCATGATGGCACAAAGCACCAAAAAGAAACGGCTTGCCTTCCACAAACACACACTTGATAAGGATCACATGATGAGTGTTTTATAGAGAATAGGATGGCTCCCCCAAGACTAGTGCATTATAGAGAATTTGCATTTGAATACAAAATGCACGGGGTGGGATCACCACTTTCACTATATCTAGAAAACACTAGACAAGTTCAAGAAATCAACACTATCCATAAGTGGTATGGAATACAATGGGAGTTGACACAATCCTAGGCAAGAGAAAAAGCAAAGGCCAATGTAAAGATGATCAATAATTTCTACCACACATAAGTGAGTACCAATTGTCAAAAGAAGAAGTATTTGGAAATAATTCCCGGTGGTAGATAAAAAGGATATCCGACATCATCTTCACACCAAACAAAAAGCAAATTGCAACTTGTAGAGCTAACATGCCACCTAGGAACAAGATAATTTACAATATCAATTCTAGGTGACAATATCTCAAATGTACACATTTTCTAGGCTAGTAATATACACATAGCATATTACTCCCCCATAATGTGATACCAATTAAAGATAAACAAGAGGCAAAATAACGATCCAACACGAGATAATTAATGGACAATATAGAATTTGAATTTCTCATGAGAAGACATACCACATAGCGACTAGATAATCTTGAAATATCAATACTAGATGGTATTACTCATGTACACACATATATAGGATTGTGAGGTGCACAAAGCACATCACTCCCCCATAATGGGATATTCCATTAATCTCTCACAAGAGCCAACTAAGAAAAGAACAAGATGCAAAAGGCTCAATGCATGACACACACATACATGATGTGCAAACCAACACACACATACTTGATTGCACCAGATAATCAAGTTGGAAGCACAACATATACAAACTCAAGGCAACCATTAGTCCATAGAGATTGTCATCAATTACCAAAACCAAACATGGGGGCACCGCATGTTCTTTCAAAGAGTATCGTCCACGTACCCTCGTAGACCATAAGCGGAAGCGTTATGAGAACACGGTTCATGTAGTCGGACGTCTTCACGATCCGACCGACCCAAGTACCGCACGCACGACACCTCCGAGTTCAGCACACGTTCAGCTCGATGACGTCCCACGAACTCCGATCCAGCAGGGCTTCACGGAAGAGTTCCGTCAGCACGACGGCGTGTTGAACGGTGATGATGTTGCTATCGACGCAGGGCTTCGCCTAAGCACCGCTATGATATGATCGAGGTGGATTATGGTGGAGGGGGGCACCGCACACGGCTAAGGGATCAATGATCAACTTGTGTGTTTAGAGGTGCCCCCTGCCCCCGTATATAAAGAAGCAAGGGGGAGGCCGGTCGGCCCTCTATGGTGCGCCAGGAGTCCTCCTCCTAGTAGGAGTAGGACTCCTCTCTTTCCTACTCCTACTAGGAGGGGGAAAGGAAGGGGAGAGGGAGAAGGAAAGGGGGCACCGCCCCCCCTCTCCTAGTCCAATTCGGACCAGAGGGGGAGGGCGCGTGGCCTCCCTAGGCCATCCCCCTCTCTCTCTCCACTAAGGCCCATAAGGCCCATTATTTCTCCTCAGGGGTTCAGGTAACCCTCCGGCACTCCGGTTTTCTCCGAAATCACTCGGAACACTTCCGGTGTCCGAATATAGTCGTCCAATATATCGATCTTTACATCTCGACCATTTCGAGACTCCTCGTCATGTCCGTGATCATATCCGGGACTCTGAACTACATTCGGTACATCAAAACACAAAAACTCATAATACCGATCGTCACCGAACTTTAAGCGTGCGGACCCTACGGGTTCGAGAACTATGTAGACATGACCGAGACACGTCTCCGGTCAATAACCAATAGCGGAACCTAGATGTTCATATTGGCTCCCACATATTCTACGAAGATCTTTATCGGTCAAATTGCATAACAACATACGTTGTTCCCTTTGTCATCGGTCTGTTACTTGCCCGAGATTTGATCGTCGGTATCTCAATACCTAGTTTAATCCCTTACCGGCAAGTCTCTTTACTCATTCTGTAATGCATCATCCCGCAACTAACTCATTAGTTACAATGCTTGCAAGGCTTTATAGTGATGTGCATTACCGAGTGGGCCCAGAGATACCTCTCAGATAATCGGAGTGACAAATCCTAATCTTGATCTATGTCAACTCAACAAGTACCATCGGAGACACCTGTAGAGCACCTTTATAATCACCCAGTTACGTTGTGACGTTTGGTAGCACACAAAGTGTTCCTCCGGTAATCGGGAGTTACATAATCTCATAGTCATAGGAACATGTATAAGTCATGAAGAAAGCAATAGCAGTAAACTAAAACGATCAAGTGCTAAGCTGACGAAATGGGTCAAGTCAATCACATCATTATCCTAATGATGTGATCCCGTTTATCAAATGACAACTCCAGTATATGGTTAGGAAACATAACCATCTTTAATCAAAGAGCTAGTCAAGTAGAGGCATACTAGTGACAATCTGTTTATCCATGTATTCACACATGTATCATGTTTCCGGTTAATACAATTCTAGCATGAATAATAAACATTTATCATGATATAAGGAAATAAATAATAACTTTATTATTGCCTCTAGGGCATATTTACTTCAGTCTCCCACTTGCACTAGAGTTAATAATCTAGATTACATAGTAATGATTCTAACACCCATGGAGTCTTGGTGCTGATCATGTTTTGCTCATGAGCGAGGCTTAGTCAACGGGTATGCAACATTCAGATCCGTATGTATCTTGCAAATTTCTATGTCTCCCACTGGACTTGATTGCGGATGGAATTGAAGCATCTCTTGATGTGCTTGGTTCTCTTGTCAAATCTGGATTCCTTTGCCAAGGCAATTGCACCAGTATTGTCAAAAGATTTTCATTGGACCCGATGCACTAGGTATGACACCTAGATCGGATATGAACTCCTTCGTCCAGACTCCTTCATTTGTTGCTTCCGAAGCAGCAATGTACTCCGCTTCACACGTAGATCCCGCCACGACGCTTTGTTTAGAACTGCTCCAACTGATAGCTCCACCGTTCAATATAAACATGTGTCCGGTTTGCGATTTAGAATCGTCCGGATTAGTGTCAAAGCTTGCATCAACGTAACAATTTACGATGAGCTGTTTGTCACCTCCGTAAACGAGAAACATATCCTTAGTCCTTTTCAGGTATTTCAGGATGTTCTTGACCGCTGCCCAGTGATACAGTCATGGATTACTTTGTTACCTCCCTGCTAAACTAATAGCAAGGCACACATCAGGTATGGTACACAACATTGCATACATGATAGAGCCTATGGCTGAAGCATAGGGAACATCTTTCATTTTCTCTCTATCCTCTGCAGTGGTCGGGCATTGAGTCTTACTCAACTTCACACCTTGTAACACAGGCAAGAATCCTTTCTTTGCCTGATCCATTTTGAACTTCTTCAAAACTTTGTCAAGGTATGTGCTTTGTGAAAGTCCAATTAAGCGTCTTGATCTATCTCTATAGATTTTGATGCCCAATATGTAAGCAGCTTCACCGAGGTCTTTCATCGAAAAACTCTTATTCAAGTATCCTTTTATGCTATCCAGAAATTCTATATCATTTCCAATTAACAATATGTCATCCACATATAATATTAGAAATGCTACAGAGCTCCCACTCACTTTCTTGTACATACAGGCTTCTCCAAAAGTCTGTATAAAACCAAATGCTTTGATCACACTATCAAAACGTTTATTCCAACTCCGAGAGGCTTGCACCAGTCCATAAATGGATCGCTGGAGCTTGCACACTTTGTTAGCACCCTTTGGATCGATAAAACCTTCAGGTTGCATCATATACAACTCTTCTTCCAGAAATCCATTCAGGAATGCGGTCTTTACATCCATTTGCCAAATTTCATAATCATAAAATGCGGCAATAGCTAACATGATTCGGACGGACTTAAGCATCACTACAGGTGAGAAGGTCTCATAGTAGTCAACTCCTTGAACTTGTCGAAAACCTTTCACAGCAAGTCGAGCTTTGTAGATAGTAACATTACCATCAGCGTCTGTCTTCTTCTTGAAGATCCATTTATTCTCGATGGCTTGCCGATCATCGGGCAAGTCACCCAAAGTCCACACTTTGTTCTCATACATGGATCCCATCTCAGATTTCATGGCCTCAAGCCATTTTGCGAAATCTGGGCTCATCATCGTTTCCTCGTAGTTCGTAGGTTCGTCCTTGTCTAGTAACATGACTTCCAGAACAGGAGATCCGTACCACTCTGGTGCGGATCTTACTCTGGTTGACCTACGAGGTTCGGTAGTAACTTGATCTGAAGTTTCATGATCATCATCATTAGCTTCCTCACTAATTGGTGTAGTGTCACAGAAACCGGTTTCTATGATGAGCTACTTTCCAATAAGGGAGCAGCTACAGTTACATCATCAAGTTCTACTTTCCTCCCACTCACTTCTTTCGAGAGAAACTCCTTCTCTAGAAATGATCCATTCTTAGCAACAAAAGTCTTGCCTTCGGATTTGTGATAGAAGGTGCACGCAACTGTCTCTTTTGGGTATCCTATGAAGACACATTTCTCCGATTTGGGTTCGAGCTTATCAGGTTGAAGCTTTTTCACATAAGCATCGCAACCCCAAACTTTAAGAAACGACAACTTTGGTTTCTTGCCAAACCACAGTTCATATGGTGTCGTCTCAACGGATTTAGATGGTGCCCTATTTAACGTGAATGCAGCCGTCTCTAAAGCATAACCCCAAAATGATAGCGGTAAATCAGTAAGAGACATCATAGATCGCACCATATCTAGTAAAGTACGATTACAACGTTCGGACACACCATTACGCTGTGGTGTTCCGGGTGGCGTGAGTTGCGAAACTATTCTGCATTATTTCAAATAAAGACCAAACTCGTAACTCAAATATTCTCCTCCATGATCAGATCGTAGAAACTTTATTTTCTTGTTACGATGATTTTCCACTTCACTCTGAAATTCTTTGAACTTTTCAAATGTTTTAGACTTATGTTTCATCAAGTAGATATACCCATATCTGCTCAAATCGTCTATGAAGGTGAGAAAATAATGATACCCGCTGCGAGCTTCGATATTCATCGGACCACATACATCAGTATGTATGATTTCCAACAAATCTGTTGCTCGCTCCATAGTTCCGGAGAACGGCGTTTTAGTCATCTTGCCCATGAGGCAAGGTTCACAAGTACCAAGTGATTCGTAATCAATTGATTCCAAAAGTCCATCAGAATGGAGTTTCTTCATGCGTTTTATACCAATATGACCTAAACGGAAGTGCCACAAATAAGTTGCACTATCATTATCAAATCTGCATCTTTTAGCTTCAATACTATGAATATGTGTATCTCCACTATCGAGATTCAATAAGAATAGACCACTCTTTAAGGGTGCATGACCATAAAAGATATTACTCATATAAATAGAACAACCATTATTCTCTGATTTAAATGAATAACCGTATCGCATCAAATAAGATCCAGATATAATGTTCATGCTTAACATTGGCACCAAATAACAATTATTCAGGTCTAATACTAATCCCGAAGGTAGATGTAGAGGTAGCGTGCCGACTGCGATCACATCGACTTTGGGACCATTTCCTACGCGCATCGTCACCTCGTCCTTTGCCAATCTTTGCTTAATCCGTAGTCCCTGTTTTGAGTTGCAAATATTAGCAACAGAACCAGTATCAAATACCCAGGCACTACTGCGAGAATTAGTAAGGTACACATCAATAACATGTATATCACATATACTTTTGTTCACCTTGCCATCCTTCTTATCCGCCAAATACTTGGGGCAGTTCCGCTTCCAGTGACCAGTCTGTTTGCAGTAGAAGCACTCAGTCTTAGGATTAGGTCCAGACTTGGGTTTCTTCTCTTGAGCAGCAACTTGTTTGTTGTTCTTCTTGAAGTTCCCTTTCTTCTTCCCTTTACCCTTTTTCTTGAAACTGGTGGTCTTGTTAACCATCAACACTTGATGCTCCTTCTTGATTTCTACCTCCGCAACCTTTAGCATCGCGAAGAGCTCGGGAATTGTTTTATTCATCCCTTGCATGTTATAGTTCATCACGAAGCTCTTGTAGCTTGGTGGCAGTGATTGAAGAACTCTGTCAATGACACTATCAACAGGAAGATTAACTCCCAGTTGAGTCAAGTGGTTATGGTACCCAGACATTCTGAGTATATGTTCACTGACAGAACTATTCTCCTCCATCTTGCAACTGTAGAACTTATTGGAGACTTCATATCTCTCAATCCGGGCATTTTCTTGAAATATTAACTTCAACTACTGGAACATCTCATATGCTCCATGACGTTCAAAACGTCGTTGAATCCCGGTTCTAAGCCGTAAAGCATGGCACACTGAACTATCGAGTAGTCATCAGCTTTGCTTTGCCAGACGTTCATAACATCTGGTGTTGCTCCTGCAGCAGGTTTGGCACTTAGGGTGCTTCCAGGACGTAATTCTTCTACGCAGCAATGAGGATACTCCTCAAGTTACGGACCCAGTCAGTGTAATTGCTACCATCATCTTTCAACTTTGCTTTCTCAAGGAACGCATTAAAATTCAACGGAACAACAGCACGGGCCATCTATCTACAACAACATAGACATGCAAAATACTATCAGGTACTAAGTTCATGATAAATTAAGGTTCAGTTAATCAAATTATTAAAGAACTCCCACTTAGATAGACATCCCTCTAATCATCTAAGTGATCACGTGATCCATATCAACTAAACCATGTCCGATCATCACGTGAGATAGAGTAGTTTTCAATGGTGAACATCAATATGTTGATCATATCTTCTATATGATTCACGCTCGACCTTTCGGTCTCTAGTGTTCCGAGGCCATATGTGCATATGCTAGGCTCGTCAAGTTTAACCCGAGTATTTTGCATGTGCAAAACTGGCTTGCACCCGTTGTATGTGAATGTAGAGCTTATCACACCCGATCATCACGTGGTTGAAGGAAATATGCCCTAGAGGCAATAATAAAGTTATTATTTATTTCCTTATATCATGATAAATGTTTATTATTCATGCTAGAATTGTATTAACCGGAAACATAATACATGTGTGAATACATAGACAAGCAGAGTGTCACTAGTATGCCTCTACTAGACTAGCTCGTTAATCAAAGATGGTTATGTTTCCTAACCATGGACAAAGAGTTGTTATTTGATTAACGGGATCACATCATTAGGTGAATGATCTAATTGACATGACCCATTCCATTAGCTTAGCACCCGATCGTTTAGTATGTTGCTATTGCTTTCTTCATGACTTATACATGTTCCTATGACTATGAGAATATGCAACTCCCATTTACCGGAGGAACACTTTGTGTGCAACCAAACGTCACAACGTAACTAGGTGATTATAAAGGTGCTCTACAGGTGTCTCCAAAGGTACATGTTGGGTTGGCGTATTTCGAGATTAGGATTTGTCACTCCGATTGTCGGAGAGGTATCTCTGGGCCCTCTCGGTAATGCACATCACATAAAGCCTTGCAAGCATTGCGACTAATGAGTTAGTTGCGGGATGATGGATTATGGAACGAGTAAAGAGACTTGCCGGTAACGAGATTGAACTAGGTATTGGATACCGACGATCGAATCTCGGGCAAGTAACACACCGATGACAAAGGGAACAACGTATGTTGTTATGCGGTCTGACCGATAAAAGATCTTCGTAGAATATGTAGGAGCCAATATGAGCATCCAGGTTCCTCTATTGGTTATTGACCGGAGACGTGTCTCGGTCATGTCTACATTGTTCTCGAACCCGTAGGGTCCGCACGCTTAAGGTTTCGATGACAGTTATATTATGAGTTTATGCATTTTGATGTACCGAAGTTTGTTCGGAGTCCCGGATATGATCACGGACATGACGAGGAGTCTCAAAATGGTTGAGACATAAAGATTGATATATTGGAAGCCTATATTTGGATATCGGAAGTGTTCCGGGTGAAATCAGGATTTTACCGGATTACCGGGAGGTTACCGGAACCCCCCGGGAGGTATATGGGCCTTAATGGGCCTTAGTGGAAGAGAGGAGAGGTGGACAGGGCTGGGCCGCGCGCCCCTCCCCCCTAGTCCGAATAGGACAAGGAGAGAGGGGGCCGGCGCCCCCCTTCCTTCTCTCTCTCCTCTTTCCCACTTAACGAATCCTATTCCAAGTAGGAAAGGGGGGGAATCCTACTCCCGGAGGGAGTAGGACTCCTCTTGGCGCGCCCTATGATGGCCGGCCGCCCCCCTTTTGATCCTTTATATACGGAGGCAGAGGGCACCCCTTGAGACACAAGTTGATCCACGTGATCATATTCTTAGCCGTGTGTGGTGCCCCCTTCCACCATAGTCCTCGATAATATTATAGCGGTGCTTAGGCGAAGCCCTGCGATGGTAGTACATCAAGATCGTCACCACGCCGTCGTGCTGACGGAACTCTTCCCCGACACTTTGCTGGATCGGAGTCCGGGGATCGTCATAGAGCTGAACGTGTGCTAGAACTCGGAGGTGCCGTAGTTTCGGTGCTTGATCGGTCGGGCCGTGGAGACGTACGACTACATCAACCTAACGCTTCCGTTGTCGATCTACAAGGGTACGTAGATCACACTCTCCCCTCTCATTGCTATGCATCACCATGATCTTGCGTGTGCGTAGGAATTTTTTTGAAATTACTACGAAACCCAACAGTGGCATCCGAGCCTAGGTTTTATATGTTGATGTTATATGCACGAGTAGAACACAAGTGAGTTGTGGGCGATATAAGTCATACTACTTACCAGCATGTCATACTTAGGTTCGGCGGTATTGTTGGACGAAGCGGCCCGGACCGACATTACGCGTACGCTTACGCGAGACCGGTTCTCCCGATGTGCTTTGCACATAGGTGGCTTGCGGGTGACAGTTTCTCCAACTTTAGTTGAACCGAGTGTGGCTACGCCCGGTCCTTGCGAAGGTTAAAACAGCACCAACTTGACAAACTATCGTTGTGGTTTTGATACGTAGGTAAGATTGGTTCTTGCTTAAGCCCGTAGCAGCCACGTAAAACTTGCAACAACAAAGTAGAGGACGTCTAACTTGTTTTTGCAGGGCATGTTGTGATGTGATATGGTCAGGACATGATGCTAAATTTTATTGTATGAGATGATCATGTTTTGTAACCGAGTTATCGGCAACTGGCAGGAGCCATATGGTTGTCGCTTTATTGTATGCAATGCAATCGCGCTGTAATGCTTTACTTTATCACTAAGCGGTAGCGATAGTCGTGGAAGCATAAGATTGGCGAGACGACAACGATGCTACGATGGAGATCAAGGTGTCGCGCCGGTGACGATGGTGATCATGACGGTGCTTCGGAGATGGAGATCACAAGCACAAGATGATGATGGCCATATCATATCACTTATATTGATTGCATGTGATGTTTATCTTTTATGCATCTTATCTTTCTTTGATTGACGGTAGCATTATAAGATGATCTCTCACTAATTATCAAGAAGTGTTCTCCCTGAGTATGCACCATTGCAAAAGTTCTTCGTGCTGAGACACCACGTGATGATCGGGTGTGATAGGCCAGTACGTTATCGATAAGCTCACGTCCATCTACAACGGGTGCAAGCCAGTTTTGCACACGCAGAATACTCAGGTTAAACTTGACGAGCCTAGCATATGCAGATATGGCCTCGGAACACTGAGACCGAAAGGTCGAGCGTGAATCATATAGTAGATATGATCAACATAGTGATGTTCACCATTGAAAGCTACTCCATTTCACGTGATGATCGGTTATGGTTTAGTTGATTTGGATCACGTGATCACTTAGAGGATTAGAGAGATGTCTTTCTAAGTGGGAGTTCTTAAGTAATATGATTAATTGAACTTAAATTTATCATGAACTTAGTACCCGATAGTATTTGCTTGTCTATGTTTGAGTTGTAGATAGATGGCCCGTGCTGTTGTTCCGTTGAATTTTAATGCGTTCCTTGAGAAAGCAAAGTTGAAAGATGATGGTAGCAATTACACGGACTGGGTCCGTAACTTGAGGATTATCCTCATTGCTGCACAGAAGAATTACGTCCTGGAAGCACCGCTGGGTGCCAGGCCTGCTGCTGGAGCAACACCAGATGTTATGAACGTCTGGCAGAGCAAAGCTGATGACTACTCGATAGTTCAGTGTGCCATGCTTTACGGCTTAGAATCGGGACTTCAACGACGTTTTGAACGTCATGGAGCATATGAGATGTTTCAGGAGTTGAAGTTAATATTTCAAGCAAATGCCCGGATTGAGAGATATGAAGTCTCCAATAAGTTCTATAGCTGCAAGATGGAGGAGAATTCTGTCAGTGAGCATATACTCAAAATGTCTGGGTATAATAATCACTTGATCAACTGGGAGTTAATCTTCCTTGATAGGTCATTGACAGAGTTCTTTCAATCACTGCCACCAAGCTACAAAGCTTCGTGATGAACTATAATATGCAAGGGATGAATAAGAATTCCCGAGCTCTTCGCAATGCTGAAAGCTGCGGAGGTAAATCAAGAAGGAGCATCAAGTGTTGATGGTCAACAAGACCACTAGTTTCAAGAAAAAGGGCAAAGGGAAGAAGAAGGGGAACTTCAAGAAGAACAGCAAGCAAGTTGCTGCTCAAGAGAAACCCAAGTCTGGACCTAAGCCTGAAACTGAGTGTTTCTACTGCAAGCAGACTGGTCACTGGAAGCGGAACTGCCCCAAGTATTTGGCGGATAAGAAGGATGGCAAGGTGAACAAAGGTATATGTGATATACATGTTATTGATGTGTACCTTACTAGAGCTCGTAGTAGCACCTGGGTATTTGATACTGGTTCTGTTTGCATATTTGCAACTCGATAGGGGCCATTAAACGTGGCTGGCTATGGACGCTGCAGTTGCTTTTGGGAGTCACTGGAAGCGGAACTGCCCCAAGTATTTGGGCGGATAAGAAGGATGGCAAGGTGAACAAAGGTATATGTGATATACATGTTATTGATGTGTACCTTACTAGAGCTCGCAGTAGCACCTGGGTATTTGATACTGGTTCTGTTGCTAATATTTGCAACTCGAAACAGGGACTACGGATTAAGCGAACACTGGCAAAGGACGAGGTGACGATGCGCGTGGGAAATGGTTCCAAAGTCGATGTGATCGCGGTCGGCACGCTACCTCTACATCTACCTTCGGGATTAGTATTAGACCTAAATAATTGTTATTTGGTGCCAGCGTTGAGCATGAACATTATATCTGGATCTTGTTTGATGCGAGACGGTTATTCATTTAAATCAGAGAATAATGGTTGTTCTATTTATATGAGTAATATCTTTTATGGTCATGCACCCTTGAAGAGTGGTCTATTTTTAATGAATCTCGATAGTAGTGATACACATATTCATAATGTTGAAGCCAAAAGATGCAGAGTTGATAATGATAGTGCAACTTATTTGTGGCACTGCCGTTTAGGTCATATCGGTGTAAAGCGCATGAAGAAACTCCATACTGATGGACTTTTGGAACCACTTGATTATGAATCACTTGGTACTTGCGAACCGTGCCTCATGGGCAAGATGACTAAAACACCGTTCTCCGGTACTATGGAGAGAGCAACAGATTTGTTGGAAATCATACATACGATGTATGTGGTCCGATGAATATTGAGGCTCGTGGCGGATATCGTTATTTTCTCACCTTCACAGATGATTTAAGCAGATATGGGTATATCTACTTAATGAAACATAAGTCTGAAACATTTGAAAAGTTCAAAGAATTTCAGAGTGAAGGTTGGAACACTCATGCGCTCCATACGGCGGAGAAAAATAGATTAGTCCTAGGGATTTGCCTGATGAGGTATAGTTGAGGGTGACAGATATATTTTGTGTGGAGTTATCGAGTATGCGTTGCTACCAATGTTGCATCAACAATGTGCCGTAATTATTGGGGCATTACTCACGTACCTTCGGGTGAGAGTCTATGACAATGGCCATAGCTGTATGTTGTCCACGACAGTCAATATCGACTGCGGACATACTTACTTGATATGGTGCGATCGATATAGATGGTCTCTGATTACAGATTATTACCACTAGTGCGCGGGATTGTTTGGCCGAATAGATGCGTGCTTTTGAGATCGGGCCAATCTTATGCTTCACTCGTTAAATTAGGCCACAAGGATGCAAAAAGACCGTTGAGACGACGCCCCCTTATGAACTGCTGGGTTTTGGCAAGAACCAACACGTTCGTCGTGAGTATTCTCAAGTTTTGGGGGCTGCGATGCGCATTATGTGAAATAGCCCCTTACGTCGAACTAAAATTAGCCTCGAACCAAACTGGTTTGGAGAAGGTGTGTCTTCCATCAGGATATACACAAAGAGACAGTAATGGGGTAACTTTGTTGTAGCTCTCGAGATAGAGCGCAAGACTTTGTTGCAAGAATGGGATCCTTTCTAGAGATAGGCGGGTGGTAGATTTCTCCTCGAACAGAAAGTGCAAAGTGGAGGAACAGTAGGGTGTAAACTTGAATGAGGTAACTGTACCTGCTCCCTTTTGAAAGTGAGCTTGCATCATAGAACTGGTTTCCTATGCACCGTACAAATCCGAATTAGTGAGGAAGCTAATGATGATGCGACATGAACTTCAGATCAAGTTACTACCGAACCTCGTAGGTCAACCAGAGTAGATCCGCACCAGAGTGGTACGGTAATCCTGTTCTGGAAGTCATGTTACTAGACCATGATGGAACCTACGAACTATGGAAGCGATGGTGAGCCCAGATTTCCGCAAAATGGCTTGAGGCCATGAAATCTGAGATGGGATCCATGTATGAGAACAAAGTGGACTTTGGTTGACTTGCCTCGATGATCGGCAAGCCATATGAGAATAAATGGATCTTCAAGAAGAAGACTCACGCTGACGGTAATGTTACTGTCTACAAAGCTCGACTTGTTGCGAAGGTTTTCGACAAGTTCAAGGGTTGACTACGATGAGACCTTCTCACCCGTAGCGATGCTTAAGTCTGTCCGAATCATGTTAGCAATTGGCCGCATTTTATGATTATGAAATTTGGCAAATGGATGTCAAAACTGCATTCCTTAATGGATTTCTGGAAGAAGAGTTGTATATGATGCAACCACGGAAGGTTTTGTCGATCCAAAGGGAGCTAACAAAGTGTGCAAGCTCCAGCGATCCATTTATGGACTGGTGCAAGCCTCTCGGAGTTGGAATAAACGCTTTGATAGTGTGATCAAAGCATATGGTTTTATACAGACTTTTGGAGAAGCCTGTATTTACAAGAAAGTGAGTGGGAGCTCTGTAGCATTTCTGATATTATATGTGGATGACATATTGCTGATGGAAATGATATAGAATTTCTGGATAGCGGATACTTGAATAAGGTTTTTTCTAATGAAAGGACCACGTCGAGCAGAGCTGCTAGACTCATTATTCGGCATAACAGATCTAAGAGCACCTCAGCACGACGTTCTTGAAGATTGGTACGTTTTCAGACACTAAGCCCAACCATGACCTTGGTAGCGGTTCTCTTTTTTGGGACGCACCGTCTCCTTAGAGTGTGCTTCATCTATCCGGCCGAATTAGGGATTGCGGTTTGGTTCTTTCTTAGCCTGTGGTTTACAATGTTAGGCTAGGAGTTGTCGTGGTGCAACTGGATTTGGGGAGACTAACGCGCGCAGCGCGATACTCGGTTATCGAGTGATCTTTCTTGGGCTTGTATGTTCTTGCATGCTGTTTTCCCGTTCATCCGCTGGTCCAGCTTTGGGCACAAATGCAACGATAGAGAGCAAGATGAAAAAGATGTTCCCGTGATACCTCATCAGAGCCATCAGGCTCTCATCCTGGCGAAGGTCGTAGAGTTGTCCGACAGCCATAGTACTCATGGTATGTTTATTGTCTCGCATTAGCTCATGTCTAACATGATGTACGTGCAGTCGCCGGCCAGCCCCGAAAAACCCCCTGGTTTTCAAAATCTCCGATAACCGTTCCCCTGTCGAGCGGATCTTTGGCTCGTGTCGGATTGAACAGTGGTTCTCCTCCAAACTTGGAATCTCTCTTGGTCTCTTTATCAACAGCCCTGGTGATTACGCAGGCAATTGTACATGGACGAAGAAATTCAAAGCCACGCGTCACGATCCCACCACCACATCCACTCGCTCAGCATCTTCGATTCGGACTTAACCTCGGCACATTGCTGTGTCCACTTTCGAGCTCCGGAAACTCGGGTAACGTGGATTTATGCGACGCGTGCCGATCACAAGGCAGAATGAGTGTAGGAGACCCGGCAGCGCTACACAGGGCCTGAGAAAGCAGATCGAACGCCGTCATCGGCACATAGCATGGTCCTAGGACACACCGAAAGAAGGATATGCGATAGGAACAGCGGAGGCTTGTGATGGAATACCTCAAAGACAACAGCGTCGGCGTGAAAGCGGCGGTCTGGTCATGCGGGGCCCCGCTCTAAATCCCGCCCAAAACAATACGGTGAACGGGCTGCTACCGATTATCGTTGATCTGCATGTATGAAAGATGTTCCCTATGCTTCAGCCATAGGCTCTATCATGTATGCAATGCTGTGTACCAGACCTGATGTGTGCCTTGCTATAAGTCTAGCAGGGAGGTACCAAAGTAATCCAGGAGTGGATCACTGGACAGCGGTCAAGAACATCCTGAAGTACCTGAAAAGGACTAAGGATATGTTTCTCGTATATGGAGGTGACAAAGAGCTCATCATAAACGGTTACGTTGATGCAAGCTTTGACACTGATCCGGACGATTCTAAATCGCAAACCGGATACGTGTTTACATTAAACGGTGGAGCTGTCAGTTGGTGCAGTTCTAAACAAAGCGTCGTGGCGGGATCTACATGTGAAGCGGAGTACATAGCTGCTTCGGAAGCAGCAAATGAAGGAGTCTGGATGAAGGAGTTCATATCCGATCTAGGTGTCATACCTAGTGCATCGGGTCCAATGAAAATCTTTTGTGACAATACTGGTGCAATTGCCTTGGCAAAGGAATCCAAATTTCACAAGAGAACCAAGCACATCAAGAGACGCTTCAATTCCATCCGGGATCTAGTCCAGGTGGGAGACATAGAAATTTGTCAAGATATGCCAGAAGATGTTAAGAAAGATCAACATCGAGATTGTCGAAGGAGGCAGCAGATGTTTGAAGAAACATTTCAGAGAGGCTTGGATGAAGAGCGTCGTGAAAAGGAGAGGATGGAGCGAAAGAAACGCGAGGAGGAGAGCGTGAAGGAAATATGCCCTAGAGGCAATAATAAAGTTATTATTTATTTCCTTATATCATGATAAATGTTTATTATTCATGCTAGAATTGTATTAACCGGAAACATAATACATGTGTGAATACATAGACAAATAGAGTGTCACTAGTATGCCTCTACTTGACTAGCTCATTGATCAAAGATGGTTAAGTTTCCTAACCATTGACATGGGTTGTCATTTGATTAACGGGATCACATCATTAGGAGAATGATGTGATTGACATGACCCATTCCATTAGCTTAGCACCCGATCGTTTAGTATGTTGCTATTGCTTTCTTCATGAGTTATACATGTTCCTATGACTATGAGATTATGCAGCTCCCGTTTACCGGAGGAACACTTTGTGTGCAACCAAACATCACAATGTAATTGGGTGATTATAAAGGTGCTCTACAGGTATCTCCAAAGGTACATGTTGGGTTGGCGTATTTCGAGATTAGGATTTGTCACTCCGATTGTCGGAGAGGTATCTCTGGGCCCTCTCGGTAATGCACATCACATAAAGCCTTGCAAGCATTGCGACTAATGAGTTAGTTGTGGGATGAAGGATTACGGAACGAGTAAAGAGACTTGCCGGTAACGAGATTGAACTAGGTATTGGATACCGACGATCGAATCTCGGGCAAGTAACACACCGATGACAAAGGGAACAACGTATGTTGTTATGCGGTTTGACCGATAAAAGATCTTCGTAGAATATGTAGGAGCCAATATGAGCATCCAGGTTCCGCTATTGGTTATTGACCGGATACGTGTCTCGGTCATGTCTACATTGTTCTCGAACCCGTAGGGTCCGCACGCTTAAGGTTTCGATGACAGTTATATTATGAGTTTATGCATTTTGATGTACCGAAGTTTGTTCGGAGTCCCGGATATGATCACGGACATGACGAGGAGTCTCGAAATGGTCGAGACATAAAGATTGATATATTGGAAGCCTATATTTGGATATCGGAAGTGTTCCGGGTGAAATCGGGATTTTACCGGATTACCGGGAGGTTACCGGAACCCCACGGGAGGTATATGGGCCTTAATGGGCCTTAGTGGAAGAGAGGAGAGGTGGCCAGGGCTGGGCCGCGCGCCCCTCCGCCCTAGTCCGAATAGGACAAGGAGAGAGGGGGCCGGCGCCCCCCTTCCTTCTCTCTCTCCTCTTTCCCACTTAACGAATCCTATTCCAACTAGGAAAGGGGGGAATCCTACTCCCGGAGGGAGTAGGACTCCTCCTGGCGCGCCCTATGATGGCCGCCCCCCCTTTTGATCCTTTATATACGGAGGCAGAGGGCACCCCTTGAGACACAAGTTGATCCATGTGATCATATTCTTAGCTGTGTGCGGTGCCCCCTTCCACCATAGTCCTCGATAATATTATAGCGGTGCTTAGGCGAAGCCCTGCGACGGTAGTACATCAAGATCGTCACCACGCCGTCGTGCTGACAGAACTCTTCCCCGACACTTTGCTGGATCGGAGTTCGGGGATCGTCATCGAGCTGAACGTGTGCTAGAACTCGGAGGTGCCATAGTTTCGGTGCTTGATCGGTCGGGCCATGGAGACGTACGACTACATCAACCTAACGCTTCCATTGTCGATCTACAAGGGTACGTAGATCACACTCTCCCCTCTCGTTGCTATGCATCACCATGATCTTGCGTGTGCGTAGGAATTTTTTTGAAATTACTACGAAACCCAACAGTGGTGTCTCGGCACGACGAACTTTCGCAACGGTGCATACTCAGGGATAGCACTTGTACCTTGAAATTTAGTGAGAGATCATCTTATAATGCTACCGTCGATCTAAGCAAAATAAGATGCATAAAAGATAAACATCACATGCAATCAATATAAGTGATATGATATGGCCATCATCATCTTGTGCTTGTGATCTCCATCTCCGAAGCATCGTCATGATCACCATTGTCACCGGCGCGACACCTTCATCTCCATCGTAGCATCGTTGTCGTCTCGCCAACTATTACTTCTACGACTATCGCTACCACTTAGTGATAAAGTAAAGCAATTACAGGGCGATTGCATTGCATACAATAAAGCGACAACCATATGGCTCCTGCCAGTTGCCGATAACTCGGTTACAAAACATAGTCATCTCATACAACAAAATATAGCATCATGTCTTGACCATATCACATCACAACTTGTCCTGCAAAAACAAGTTATACGTCCTCTACTTTGCTGTTGCAAGTTTTACGTGGCTGCTACGAGCTGAGCAAGAACCGTTCTTACCTACGCATCAAAACCACAACGATAGTTTGTCAAGTTAGTGTTGTTTTAACCTTCTCAAGGACCGGGCGTAGCCACACTCGGTTCAACTAAAGTTGGAGAAACTGACACCCGCCAGCCACCTGTGTGCAAAAGCACGTCGGTAGAACCAGTCTCGCGTAAGCGTACGCGCAATGTCGGTCTGGGCCGCTTCATCCAACAATACCGCCGAACCAAAGTATGACATGCTGGTAAGCAGTATGACTTGTATCGCCCGCAACTCACTTGTGTTCTACTCGTGCATATAACATCTACGCATAAACCTGGCTCGGATGCCACTGTTAGGGAACGTAGTAATTTTAAAAAAATTCCTACGCACACGCAAGATCATGGTGATGCATAGCAACGAGAGGGAAGAGTATCGTCCACGTACCCTCGTAGACCATAAGCGGAAGCGTTATGAGAATGTTGTTGATGTAGTCGAACGTCTTCACGATCCGTCCGATCCAAGTACCGAACGCATGGCACCTCCGAGTTCAGCACACGTTCAGCTCGATGACATCCCACAAACTCCGATCCATCAGAGCTTCATGGGAGAGTTCCGTCAGCACGACGGCGTGTTGACGGTGATGATGCTGCTACCGACGCAGGGCTTCGCCTAAGCACCGCTACGATATGATCGAGGTGGATTATGGTGGAGGGGGGCAGCGCACACGGCTAAGGGATCAATGATCAACTTGTGTGTCTAGAGGTGCCCCCTGCCCCCGTATATAAAGGAGCAAGGGGGGAGGCCGGTCGGCCCTCTATGGTGCGCCAAGAGGAGGAGTCCTCCTCCTAGTAGGAGTAGGACTCCCCTCTTTCCTACTCCTACTAGGAGGGGGAAAGGAAGGGGGAGAGGGAGAAGGAAAGGGGGGCGCCGCCCCTCTCTCCTAGTCCAATTCGTACCAGAGGAGGAGGGGCGTGCGGCCTGCCCTAGGCCAGCCCTCTCTCTCTCCACTAAGGCCCATTATTTCTCCCGGGGGGGGGTCCGGTAACCCTGTGGCACTCCGGTTTTCTCCGAAATCACCCGGAACACTTCCGGTGTCCGAATATAGTCGTCCAATATATCGATCATTACGTCTCGACCATTTCGAGACTCCTCGTCATGTCCATGATCATATCCAGGACTCCGAACTACCTTCGGTACATCAAAACACAAAAACTCATAATACCGATCGTCACCGAACTTGAAGCGTGCGGACCCTACGGTTTCGAGAACTATGTAGACATGACCGAGACACATCTCCGGTCAATAACCAATAGCGGAACCTGGATGTTCATATTGGATCCCACATATTGTACGAAGATCTTTATCGGTCAAACTGCATAACAGCATACGTTTTGTTCCCTTTGTCATCGGTATGTTACTTGCCCGAGATTCGATCGTCCGTATCTCAATACCTAGTTCAATCTCGTTACCGAAAAGTATCTTTACTCGTTCTGTAATGCATCATCCCGCAACTAACTCATTAGTTACAATGCTTGCAAGGCTTTATAGTGATGTGCATTACCGAGTGGGCCCAAAGATACCTCTCCGACAATCGAAGTGACAAATCCTAATCTTGATCTATGTCAACTCAACAAGTACCATCGGAGACACCTGTAGAGCACCTTTATAATCACTCAGTTACGTTGTGACGTTTGGTAACACACAAAGTGTTCCTCCGGTAATCGGGAGTTACATAATCTCATAGTCAGAGGAACATGTATAAGTCATGAAGAAAGCAATAGCAGTAAACTAAAATGATCAAGTGCTAAGCTGACGAAATGGGTCAAGTCAATCACATCATTCTCCAAATGATGTGATCCCGTTTATCAAATGACAACTCATGTCTATGGTTAGGAAACATAACCATCTTTGATCAATGAGCTAGTCAAGTAGAGGCATACTAGTGACAATCTATTTATCTATGTATTCACACATGTATCATGTTTCCGGTTAATATAATTCTAGCATGAATAATAAACATTTATCATGATATAAGGGAATAAATAATAACTTTATTATTGCCTCTAGGGCATATTTCCTTCATGATCGTGACTCACAAATTGAATGTCTTATACGTTTTAGAATTTTTTTTCTGCTGTAGAAAATGTATGCTCGAGCTTGAGCTTCTAGTTTGAACTCAAGATATTCGAATTGCTACATGTTTTAAGTCATTTGAACAAGTGTCTTTTCTGGATGTAATGAACTATGCTCAGTTATGTATGTCTTTGTTACTCGTTCATTTCTGGATGTCATCTGTGGATGCTTAATTCATATATATTTCTAAGAAATGGAAAGGCAAAGGGCTAAAAAAATGAATGGAAAGGGATAGGGATGAGGACCCTACAGCCATGACCCCTGGCGGTAGGCTGCCCAACCCTACCTCGGATAAATTGGTCGATTTGGTCACAAGACATGCAGCAGAACAGGCCGTAGGGTGGCCAACCATACCGCCATGAACCCTGGCGGTAGGGTGGCCAACCCTACCGCCATGGACCTTGGCCGTAGGGAGGCCAACCCTACCGCCAAAAATGTGTCCGGTTTGGTCACAGGACAGGCAACGGAGCAGGCCATAGGTGTGACGCCCCAAGACCGGAGCTTTAGATGCCTTCCAGGGTTTCCGGGTTTCGTCGTGTGATTTGTTTGGTTCGTTGCATCATGTGCATTGCATCATGTCATCATGCCATCATTTCATTAATCTTATAACTTTTATAAATAAATTGTATGGATCTTCGATCCATTTAAATAGAGGGAAATGCACATGGTGATTTTCTCTTTATAACATATATCCTCCCAATATTATTAGGGAGCTATAATAAATATTCCATTCTTTTGGAATTAACCATAACCCACGTGCAAAATATTTTCCCATGTCTATTCCTCTTCGAGTTTGACCTCAAACTTTGCCACATGTCCTTTCGTCATTTTCCGGAGCTCCACCTAATTTCTCAACATTTTTGGGCACTTTGAAAAACCTGTCCTAGTTCAAACCTTTTGAATTAAATTCAAAGAAATTTGAATTTAATCTTTCAAACTTGACCTTTTCTATTTTCCCGGACCATGCGCATTTTTCCGAGTCCGTGAAAATTATCCCCGTGCCCAAATTCTTCCTCTAACCTTCTCTTCTCTCTTTTCGCTTCTCTTATTTCTTTGTTTTTGTAAAGAGAAGGAGATGGGAGAGAGAAGAGCCGGCTGGGCCTCCCAGCCCAGCTGCAACCTGCCAAGCCGGCTCCATCCCCGCGGCCTACCTAGGCCTAGCCAGCCTTCTAAGGCCCATCAGCCCCGCTGCAGTCTCTAAACCTAGCCCGATTCCCTCATGCACCCTCTCCCTCTCTGTTCCCGTGGCCGCCGCCAGGGAGAGGCCCTGCGCTCGATCCCCACACTCCTCCCTCCTCTCGCTCTTTCCCTCACCCCGTAGCGCCTCGCCTCGCTGCTACCTCCCTGTCAGCCCCGCCATCGCCGCCCTGCTGTGCGCCTGCCTTGCCGGCCTCCTCCATCGCGCCTCCCCATCTGGTGCTCCCCTGCATCGGCGCTCGAGGCCGCGGCTTCCTTGTCCCGATCCTTGGGCGACTCACCGGAGTCGAGCCGCCGGACCAGCAGCTCCAGCGCCACGCCTCTGCTCCGCCCTCCGTCGTGCTGTCCCGACGTGCCTCGTCCTCGTCGCCTTGCCGCACCATGCCCGTTGCTGGACCTCGCGTCACCGGCAAGACAAGAGGCCCGAACTCCTGCTTCTTTCTTCCATGGCGCCGCTGCCTCGTTGCGCCATACCCCTTTGACCCGCTCCCTTCCGGCCAGGCTCGCCGCCCTAGAGACCAGCGCCCCGCCGGACCTCCCCTGTTGCTCCCTGCATCTGGCCTAGGGCCGACCCTTCCATCCGTGAGCACTTTCGGCTGTTGCTTTTGACGCAATGTTCCCAAGCATGAGCACTTTGCATCGTTTTCTGCCTCCTGCCGAGATTCGGGTGGCCCCTGCTCAAGCCGCCAAGACCATAGTCAAATGTCCGTGTATGACTACGCAAATACACAAGTCTTACTGAGCTCACTTGGCCGCAAAGTACCACGACGCCTGAAGACCTCGGATTCATCAAGTTCCCACGACGACTTAAGTGTACCCTCCGGATCGCCAAGTTCCGCTACCATCGCCAAAACCCGAGACGAAGTACCCCGACGGTTCGTCGAGACCGGCAAGTCACAAGATTGTCCTAGATATCGTCAAGTACCACGACGACCCTCGAAGAGCTCGGATCCGTCAAGTTCCACTACCGCCGACTAGTACGACTACCGTCGCAAAAACGAGACCGTCCAGACCCGGACCGACAAGTACCCCAACGTCATGTGTACAACTACCATCGATCGTGGATTCATCAAGTTACTATCTGAAATGAACCTGTACCACTACTACCTCTACGAACGTGGCGAGACCGTCTACTTCCGCTACGAACTTGATCCGTTCCGAAAAGTCTCACCTCGAAGGTATAACCCCGAGGCGACGTCTGTGAACGAATGAATGCATGTTGGATGAGATGCACCCTTTTGTTTGCACCGTGTCCGTATTGTCACTCGTTTCCATGCCATTAACTCATGGGACACCCGGAATCCGGGAGCTCCCCACCATCTTTTGCATGCATCCGCACACTCCTCCTTTGCGTCGGTATCTCAATCGAGTTACCGGAACCGGAACGCTGCCGTGGCACCGTTTTTGTTATCGTTGTCGTGGCACCCCTTTTCCTTTCCACCACGGTGGCAAATGCTTCATAATGCTCTTGTCAACTTTTAATAAAAATTGCATAAACTTGCACATGTAATCCGCATCATGATAACAACAATTAAAATGTTTAAATTGTTGTTGCATTAAATTACTAATACATATGGGGATTTACCGGATTTGTTGTTTGTTATATCCGGCCCCATTTAAATTGTTTAAATGGTATAGTTTTTTATGCTTAACCTCTTGCCATGTTAACCAACATTTAATATTGTTGAGTACCTAACCGAGAGAGAACTAAATAATTGATGTGGTGTTCCGTCAAGATGCAACTCGTTGCATATTGAGCTCCACTTAACTTGTACTTTTGTTTGTGCCCTTTGCCATGCCATGCATATTTAAACCGTACATGCATCATACTTGTTTGTGCATCATGCCATGTTATGTGATGGTTGTTTACTATGTTGTTTGTATCTTTCTGGTGTTGCTTCTTCGGGTTAGTTCCGATAATGTCGTGTTTGTGAGGATTCGTTTCGACTACGTTCGTTTGTCTTCTTCATGGACTCGTTCTTCTTCCTTGCGGGATTTCAGGAAAGATGACCATACCCTCGAAATCACTTCTATCTTTGCTTGCTAGTTGCTCGCTCTATTGCTATGCTTATGCTGCGATACCTACCACCTGCTTATCATGCCTCCCATATTGTTAAGCCAAGCCTCTAACCCACCTTGTCCTAGGAAACCATCGTTTGGCTATGTTACCGCTTTGCTCAGCCCCTCTTATAGCGTTGTTAGTTGCAGGTGAAGATTGGAGTTTGTTCCTTGTTGGAACATGGATATTTTGTTGGGATATCACAATATCTCTTATTTAATTAATGCATCTATATACTTGGTAAAGGGTGGAAGGCTCGGCCTTATGCCTGGTGTTTTGTTCCACTCTTTCTGCCCTAGTTTCCGTCATATCGGTGTTATTTGCCCGGATTTTGCGTTCCTTACACGGTTGGGTTATAATGGGAACCCCTTGACAGTTCGCCTTGAATAAAACTCCTCGAGCAATTCCCAACATTGGTTTTACCATTCGCCACCTAGCCTGTTTTTCCCTTGGGTTCCGCGGGCTCAAGGGTCATCTTTATTAAACCCCCGGGGCCAGTGCTCCTCTGAGTGTTGGTCCAAACAGAGCCATTTGCAGCGCCACCTCGGGGAAACTCGAGGGCTGGTTTTAGTTGTACGTAGTGTTCATCTGAGTGTGCCTTGAGAACGAGATATGTGCAGCTCCTATCGGGATTTGTCGGCACATTCGGGCGGTGTTGCTGGACTTGTTTTACCATTGTCGAAATGTCTTGTAACCGGGATTCCGAGCCTGATCGGGTCTTCCTGGGAGAAGGAATATCCTTCGTTGACCGTGAGAGCTTGTGATGGGCTAAGTTGGGACACGCCTGCAGGGATTTGAACTTTCGAAAGCCGTGCATGCGGTTATGGGCAGATGGAAATTTATTAATGTCCGGTTGTAGAAAACCTAAAGTTCATCTTAAATTAAATACATCAACCGCGTGTGTTACCGTGATGGTCCCTTTCTGGCGGAGTCCGGGAAGTGAACACGGTGTTGGAGTAATGCTTGACGTAGGTTGTTCTAGGATCACTTCTTGATCATAGTTTCTCGACCGTGCTTTGCCTTCTCTTCTCGCTCTCATTTGAGTATGTTAGCCACCATAAATGCTAGTCGCTTGCTGCAGCTCCACCTCATACCTTTTACCCTACCTATAAGCTTAAATAGTCTTGATCGCGAGGGTGTGAGATTGCTGAGTCCCCGTGACTCACAGATACTTCCAAAACCAGTTTGCAGGTGCCGATGTTATCGTGCAGGTGACGCAACCGAGCTCAAGGAGGAGTTCGATGAAGATCGTGTTTGTTATGTTGTTCCGTTTTCAGTTGATCAGTAGTGGAGCCCAGTTGGGACGATCGGGGATCTGTGTAGCATTTGGGGTAGTCTTCTTTTATTTTGGGTTCCATAGTCGGACCTTGATTGTATCTGGATGATGTAATGCTTTATTCATGTATTGTGTGAAGTGGAGATTGTAAGCCAACTAGGTATCTCTTTCCCTTTATGTATTACATGGGTTGTTTTGCGAAGATTACCTCACTTGTGACATTGCTTCCAATGCGGTTATGCCTCTAAGTCATTCTTCGACACGTGGGAGATATAGCCACATCGAAGGCATTGCAAGTTGGTATCAGAGCCTTCCCCGACCTTAGGAGCCCCCTGCTTGATCGAATCGCTGGCGTTCTTGAGTCTAGAAAAATGTTTTGAGTCTTCTAGGATTTATATATATATATATCGGAGAGTAGGATTCTTTTTAATCCTCAGTCCCTTCGTCGCTCTGGTGAGGCATCCTAACGTAGAGTTTTGACTCTTCTCTTCTCAAGTTTCACTAAACATTTTTAGGATCACACGGGTATCTTGGAATCGTTCCGATGGTTTTGTGACGAGAACATTGTTCTTGGTGCCTCCTGACATTTAGGGGTTGTGGCAGTGTCCCGGGGAGTTGAGCTCCGAGGTGTTGTCGTCACAATTTTATCGTTGCAATTCTGGAATACCTGAGTTTCGCCGACATCGAAAATCTCTTTTATGCAGTTGTTGGTGAGATAACCTCGACACCACCCAGTACTGGGGCGGGAGTTCGGGAGTATTGCCATAACTCATATAACGGATGCTTTTAGAAGGTTGAGGTAAATGATTTCCGAAGGTTTCTTGGTTATGTGTTGAAGGATGGATACAGCTGGATGTAGGATTTGTGTAGTTTTGGGTGAGATATTATGCTTCCCCTGTATCCCCAACACCTGATTGCATAACCGGAAAATTTCAGGAGTTTATAAGTGGGAATTCAAGTAGCTCTTAGGATATCTTTCCGACAGATGTACGATATGAAATTGGGGTTCGACGTCTAGTGGTCCGCCTATCCATGGTTGGTTTTACAATGGTCTCGTTGTGTCTTAAAGAGTCCTTGGCTATGCCGACTCGGGGACGCTTCGTATGTCATGTGCACTACCTTGTACATGATGGTGATGTACGATCGAGCCCGTGTAGGCCCTACCACGAAAACTTCGGACAAAATCTCTATCATATGTTTGTTCCGGCTTATTTTGCAAGCCAATCCTTTGTTTTGTTTTTGAGCTATGGTATTTGAGTTGCTTCAAGCCAAATGTTGATTGCATACCTTTCCTAAGTGGTGTTCTCATATTCCTATGTGAATACTAATCCCTCTCGATCATCGAGTTTGTCATTTCAATTTCTTTTCAACCGGTGTGTCTCTCTTCAAGTGGATCCGATCACTTCAACATTCGCAAGATCAATTATTAGTTCTTCTCAACGGTGTTTGCTTCATCCGTTCCAAGTTGCCTTTGTTTTCCCACCCTCCCACCCTTGTTTTTTCTTCAAGGACTCAGATTTCTTATTCAAGTATCCTTTTATTGATGGGAAGTCTCTCCATTATTTTCCGTCAATATTCTTATCCGGTGATTATCAGGAAGATAGTAGCGGAGTTTCAAGTTCATCATTATTCGTTCTCTTTCTTCTCCGGTGGATTCAATTCAAGCTTTTGGTGTGGGTCATATCCTTTAACTCGTTTCAAATGTTTTCCATGCCGGTGCACCTTATTATCATCCACTTCTCACTATTCAATTGTTCCGGAGTGCTAAAGATATCTCAGAAGATTCGTGTTTCCACTCTGCTTTCGTTCAAGCTCTTTCGAGATTGTTATCTTATTCAAACCATTTAATTCAACCGGCGCACTCTCCTTTCAAGTAATCATTTCAACGATGTATATTTTGAGTGGGCCCTAGCCCACAGGTCTGTTCCTAGGATCTTACCTGACTCTTCTAAATTTTCTTCCAGAGTTATTTCTCAAATTCTTTTCAAAGTTTGATGTAAGAATGATTCATCATCAGTCATATGTATTTCTCCAAGATCTTTCAAATTCTTTTCATCATTGGCTCAACCTTTCCATTCTTCATTCCGGAGTGCCTCAATAATTCTTGGTGGTGTTTCTCGTCGTCATTCTCAACATTTGAAGACCGAAGAAGAGTTTTACCTCCAAATCTTGTCCGTTCTCTCAGAGATTCGTGATTCTAGCTTGTTGCCATCCTCTCATAATTCTTTTCGATTGTCAGAATTATTTTCACCCATCCGAAGCAATTCAAGAGTCTTCTCAGTTTGATTATGCGGAGTCCATCATTTGAGGTTTATTCATTCTCACCTTTCAGTTATCATCCTCCAATCTTACCGGTGCATCGATCAAATATCCTCTAATCAGTTCATGATCTCTTCGTTCTTTTGTATCTAAACTCTCTCATGTATCTTCATTCATTTGCTAATTCTTACCGGTGATTCATCCCTTTTACTTCGTTCTTTTCCAATTCATACGGTGGTTCGTTCAAGAGTTATATTCTTGGGTTATCATATCAATTCATTCGTTGTTTCAATTCTACCGGTGGTTCGTTGAAGACCTTCCCAAGTTGCGCAATATCTATCTTAATCCTTTCTACGAGAATAAGTAGTGTGCCAAATCCATTGTTTGTCATCAATTTAAGTGGTGAAGGATAAGCATAATGTAATTCTTATTCTTGTTTCACCCAAATGATTCAATTCCCTTTTCCGGAGGCTCATCAAATTCCTGATTTCAATTGTTTCATCTTCTCTTTTCCCGGAGTTCCAACCTTTTTCAATTATTTCATCACGGAGATCCATCTAAATCATTACGAGGTTTCACCTTGTGTTTTCAACTTCTCTTTCTTTTCGTTATCCTTTTGTAATCGGAGTTCTTCATGGAGGCTCTACATGAAGGTTCATCAAGGATTTAATTCCTTCTCGAAGTGTTCATCAAGATTCTTTTCAGAGGAGTTCAAGCATTCTTCATCTTGCAATCCGGAGTGCAATTCTTTCTTCCGTATCATTGGAGATGGTATTTTGTCATTCTTGATAATCTGAGTTCATGTTTCATGATTCACATGTTGTTAAGAATGAGATATTTTAAATCCATCAACCTCTTCGTTGGAATTATCTTGGGTTATATTTCACCTAAAGCCTTCCATAAGGATTGTTGCTATCTATGGTGCTTATACATGACCCAAGTTCTTCATTTATCCTCCCGGTGGAATAAGTTTCCCATCTCCTTGTTGATATCAATCCAATCCATTGCTTTCGTTTGTGGCAGAATTTCACCTCATAATTTTGAGATGTCTTCCATAAGCCCACAACAAGCTTACTCTTTTCGTTGTTGTTTTTCCAACAACTCCGTTCGACCCTTATCCTAAGGATGCCTTTTTCAAGCTCATTTGTGGCATTAGTTGACCTTTTCTTCTCCATCCTTTCAATGATTTTTTTCTTTCTTCTTACGGAGGCATTGTGATGTTTCGCTTTTCTCTCATATTCTTGAGTTGTGAGGATCATGTTCTTTTCATGCCTATCCATTTAACCGGAGTGTTCTGCGCTTTTGCTCAGTTCTTTTCGCCTTATTAAGTCTTGTATCACTTTTCAATCGGGGTGCTGCCCGAATTTGTTCTTCCTTGTTACTCTTCCCTACCGGAGTGCTTTCAACTTTGTTCTTCTTTGTTGCATTCTTTCTTTCAATTGTTCAACCTCTCAAGGTTCGTGGTTTCACTCGTTTTTCAAAGAAGCAATTAGTTTTACCTCTTCTCTTCCTTTTCCGTTTCCCTCAGGTGCCATCCTAGATCTCGGGACGAGATCCTCTCGTAGTGGTGGAGTGTTGTGACGCCCCAAGACCGGAGCTTCAGATGCCTTCGAGGGTTTCCGGGTTTCGTCGTGTGATTTGTTTGGTTCGTTGCATCATGTGCATTGCATCATGTCATCATTTCATTAATCTTATAACTTTTATAAATAAATTGTATGGATCTACAATCCATTTAAATCGAGGGAAATGCACTTGGTGATTTTCTCTTTATAACATATATCCTCCCAATATTATTAGGGAGCTATAATAAATATTCCATTCTTTTGGAATTAACCATAACCCACGTGCAAAATATTTTCCCATGTCTATTCCTCTTCGAGTTTGACCTCAAACTTTGCCACATGTCCTTTCGTCATTTTCCGGAGCTCCACCTAATTTCTCAACATTTTTGGGCACTTTGAAAAACCTGTCCTAGTTCAAACCTTTTGAATTAAATTCAAAGGAATTTGAATTTAATCTTTCAAACTTGACCTTTTCTATTTTCCCGGACCATGCGCATTTTTCCGAGTCCATGAAAATTATCCCCGTGCCCAAATTCTTCCTCTAACCTTCTCTTCTCTCTTTTCGCTTCTCTTATTTCTTTGTTTTTGTAAAGAGAAGGAGATGGGAGAGAGAAGAGCCGGCTGGGCCTCCCAGCCCAGCTGCAACCTGCCAAGCCGGCTCCATCCCCGCGGCCTACCTAGGCCTAGCCAGCCTTCTAAGGCCCATCAGCCCGCTGCAGTCTCTAAACCTAGCCCGATTCCCTCATGCACCCTCTCCCTCTCTGTTCCCGTGGCCGCCGCCAGGGAGAGGCCCTGCGCTCGATCCCCACACTCCTCCCTCCTCTCGCTCTTTCCCTCACCCCGTAGCGCCTCGCCTCGCTGCTACCTCCCTGTCAGCCCCGCCATCGCCGCCCTGCTGTGCGCCTGCCTTGCCGGCCTCCTCCATCGCGCCTCCCCATCTGGTGCTCCCCTGCATCGGCGCTCGAGGCCGCGGCTTCCTTGTCCCGATCCTTGGGCGACTCGCCGGAGTCGAGCCGCCGGACCAGCAGCTCCAGCGCCATGCCTCTGCTCCGCCCTCCGTCGTGCTGTCCCGACGTGCCTCGTCCTCGTCGCCTTGCCGCACCACGCCCGTTGCTGGACCTCGCGTCACCGGCAAGACAAGAGGCCCGAACTCCTGCTTCTTTCTTCCATGGCGCCGCTGCCTCGTTGCGCCATACCCCTTTGACCCGCTCCCTTCCGGCCAGGCCCGCCGCCCTGGAGACCAGCGCCCTGCCGGACCTCCCCTGCTGCTCCCTGCATCCGGCCTAGGGTCGACCCTTCCATCTGTGAGCACTTTCGGCTGCTGCTGTTGACGCAACGTCCCCAAGCATGAGCACTTTGCATCGTTTTCTGCCTCCTGCCGAGATTCGGGTGGCCCCTGCTCAAGCCGCCAAGACCATAGTCAAATGTCCGTGTATGACTACGCAAATACACAAGTCTTACTGAGCTCACTTGGCCGCAAAGTACCACGACGACCTCGGATTCATCAAGTTCCCACGACGACTTAAGTGTACCCTCCGGATCGCCAAGTTCCGCTACCATCGCCAAAACCCGAGACGAAGTACCCCGACGGTTCGTCGAGACCGGCAAGTCACAAGATTGTCCTGGATATCGTCAAGTACCACGACGACCCTCGAAGAGCTCGGATCCGTCAAGTTCCACTATCGCCGACTAGTACGACTACCGTCGCAAAAACGAGACCGTCCAGACCCGGACCGACAAGTACCCCAACGTCATGTGTACAACTACCGTCGATCGTGGATTCATCAAGTTCCTATCTGAAATGAACCTGTACCACTACTACCTCTACGAACGTGGCGAGACCGTCTACTTCCGCTACGAACTTGATCCGTTCCGAAAAGTCTCACCTCGAAGGTATAACCCCGAGGTGACATCCGTGAATGAATGAATGCATGTTGGATGAGATGCACCCTTTTGTTTGTACCGTGTCCGTATTGTCACTCGTTTCCATGCCATTAACTCATGGGACACCCGGAATCCGGGAGCTCCCCACCATCTTTTGCATGCATCCGCACACTCCTCCTTTGCGTCGGTATCTCAATCGAGTTACCGGAACCGGAACGCTGCTGTGGCACCGTTTTTGTTATCGTTGTCGTGGCACCCCTTTTCCTTTCCACCACGGTGGCAAATGCTTCATAATGCTCTTGTCAACTTTTAATAAAAATTGCATAAACTTGCACATGTCATCCGCATCATGATAACAACAATTAAAATGTTTAAATTGTTGTTGCATTAAATTACTAATACATATGGGGATTTACCGGATTTGTTGTTTGTTATATCCGGCCCCATTTAAATTGTTTAAATGGTATAGTTTTTTTTATGCTTAACCTCTTGCATATTGAGCTCCACTTAACTTGTAGTTTTGTTTGTGCCCTTTGCCATGCCATGCATATTTAAACCGGACATGCATCATACTTGTTTGCGCATCATGCCATGTTATGTGATGGTTGTTTACTATGTTGTTTGTATCTTTCCGGTGTTGCTTCTTCGGGTTAGTTCCGATAATGTCGTGTTTGTGAGGATTCGTTTCGACTACGTTCGTTTGTCTTCTTCATGGACTCGTTCTTCTTCCTTGCGGGATTTCAGGCAAGATGACCATACCCTCGAAATCACTTCTATCTTTGCTTGCTAGTTGCTCGCTCTATTGCTATGCTTATGGTACGATACCTACCACCTGCTTATCATGCCTCCCATATTGTTAAGCCAAGCCTCTAACCCACCTTGTCCTAGGAAACCATCGTTTGGCTATGTTACCGCTTTGCTCAGCC
Organism: Triticum urartu; assembly: GCF_003073215.2. NCBI lineage: Eukaryota > Viridiplantae > Streptophyta > Magnoliopsida > Poales > Poaceae > Triticum > Triticum urartu. The sequence continues at coordinate 221,950,032 of NC_053027.1, read as the reverse complement.
CCTCTTATAGCGTTGTTAGTTGCAGGTGAAGATTGGAGTTTGTTCCTTGTTGGAACATGGATATTTTGTTGGGATATCACAATATCTCTTATTTAATTAATGCATCTATATACTTGGTAAAGGGTGGAAGGCTCGGCCTTATGCCTGGTGTTTTGTTCCACTCTTTCTGCCCTAGTTTCCGTCATATCGGTGTTATTTGCCCGGATTTTGCGTTCCTTACACGGTTGGGTTATAATGGGAACCCCTTGACAGTTCGCCTTGAATAAAACTCCTCGAGCAATGCCCAACATCAGTTTTACCATTCACCACCTAGCCTCTTTTTCCCTTGGGTTCCACAGACTCAAGGGTCATCTTTATTAAACCCCCGGGGCTAGTGCTCCTCTGAGTGTTGGTCCAAACAGAGCCACTTGCAGCGCCACCTCGGGGAAACTCGAGGGCTGGTTTTAGTTGTACGTAGTGTTCATCTGAGTGTGCCCTGAGAACGAGATATGTGCAGCTCCTATCGGGATTTGTCGGCACATTCGGGCGGTGTTGCTGGACTTGTTTTACCATTGTCGAAATGTCTTGTAACCGGGATTCCGAGCCTGATCGGGTCTTCCTGGGAGAAGGAATATCCTTCGTTGACCGTGAGAGCTTGTGATGGGCTAAGTTGGGACACGCCTGCAGGGATTTGAACTTTCGAAAGCCGTGCCTGCGGTTATGGGCAGATGGGAATTTATTAATGTCCGGTTGTAGAAAACCTGAAGTTTATCTTAATTAAAATACATCAACCGCGTGTGTTACCGTGATGGTCCCTTTCTGGCGGAGTCCGGGAAGTGAACACGGTGTTGGAGTAATGCTTGACGTAGGTTGTTCTAGGATCACTTCTTGATCATAGTTTCTCGACCGTGCTTTGCCTTCTCTTCTCGCTCTCATTTGCGTATGTTAGCCACCATAAATGCTACTCGCTTGCTGCAGCTCCACCTCATACCTTTTACCCTACCTATAAGCTTAAATAGTCTTGATCGCGAGGGTGTGAGATTGCTGAGTCCCCGTGACTCACAGATACTTCCAAAACCAGTTTGCAGGTGCCGATGTTATCGTGCAGGTGACGCAACCGAGCTCAAGGAGGAGTTCGATGAAGATCGTGTTCGTTATGTTGTTCCGTTTTCAGTTGATCAGTAGTGGAGCCCAGTTGGGACGATCGGGGATCTGTGTAGCATTTGGGGTAGTCTTCTTTTATTTTGGGTTCCATAGTCGGGACCTTGATTGTATCTGGATGATGTAATGCTTTATTCATGTATTCTGTGAAGTGGCGATTGTAAGCCAACTAGGTATCTCTTTCCCTTTATGTATTACATGGGTTGTTTTGCGAAGATTACCTCACTTGCGACATTGCTTCCAATGCGGTTATGCCTCTAAGTCGTGCTTCGACACGTGGGAGATATAGCCGCATCGAAGGCGTTACAGTAGGGTGGCCAACCCTACCGCCATGGACCTTGGTGGTAGGGTGGTCAACCCTACCGCGGAACAGGGGACCGTTTTGATCACAGGACAGAGCAGAGGAGGCTGTAGGGTGGCCAACCCTACCGCCATGGACCTTGGCGGTAAGGTGGCCAACCCTACCGTGGAACAGGGGACCGTTCCGGTCACAGGAGATTTTGCCACCCTACCGCCAAGGCCTCTGACGGTATGGTTTCCTAGCCTACCGCCAAGGCCTCTGACGGTATGGTTTCCTAGCCTACCGCCAAGACGTCTGGCGGTAGGGTGCAAAAGCATAGCAGAGTTCGCTTTGTTTTTCTTCTCCATCATTTCAAGACTAGTCACAGCAACATGATGTCTACTACACAACCTTCTTCTTGTAGACGTTGTTGGGCCTCCAAGTGCAGAGGTTTTTTTTTTGCAGGGGAAAAAAAAACCTCTGCAGAGGTTTGTAGGACAGTAGCAAATTTCCCTCAAGTGGATGACCTAAGGTTTATCAATCCGTAGGAGGTGTAGGATGAAGATGGTCTCTCTCAAGCAACCCTGCAACCAAATAACAAAAAGTCTCTTGTGTCCCCAACACACCCAATACAATGGTAAATTGTATAGGTGCACTAGTTCGGCGAAGAGATGGTGATACAAGTGGTATATGGATAGTAGATATGAGTATTTGTAATCTGAATAATAAAAACAATAAGGTTGCAGTGATAAAAGTGAGCGTAAACGGTATTGCAATGTGTTGAAACAAGGCTAGATTCATACTCCCGCTAGTGTAAGTCCCTCAACAATACTAACATAATTAGGATCACATAACTATCCCTCAACATGCAACAAGAGTCACTCCAAAGTCACTAATAGCGGAGAACGAACGAAGAGATTATGGTAGGGTACGAAACCACCTCAAAGTTATTCTTTCCAATCAATCCGTTGGGCTATTCCTATAAGTGTCACAAACAGCCCTAGAGTTCGTACTAGAATAACACCTTAAGACACAAATCAACCAAAACCCTAATGTCACCTAGATACTCCAATGTCACCTCAAGTATCCGTGGGTATGATTATACGATATGCATCACACAATCTCAGATTCATCTATTCAACCAACACATAGATCCTCAAAGAGTGCCCCAAAGTTCTTACCGGAGAATCACGACGAAAACGTGTGCCAACCCCTATGCATAGGTTCCCAATGTCACGAAACCCGCAAGTTGGTCACCAAAACGTACATCAAGTGGCACGTGGTATCCCATTGTCACCACAGATATCCACGGCAAGACATACATCAAGTGTTCTCAAGTCTTTAAAGACTCAATCCGATAGGATAACTTCAAAGGGGAAACTCGATTCATTACAAGAGAGAAGAGGGGGGAAGAAACATCATAGGATCCAAATATAATAGCAAAGCTCGCGATACATCAAGATCGTATCATCTCAAGAACACGAGAGAGAGAGAGAGATCAAACACATAGCTACTGGTACATATCCTCAGCCCTGAGGGAGAACTACTCCCTCCTCGTCATGGAGAGCACCGGGATGATGAAGATGGCCACCGGTGAGGGTTCCCCCCTCCGACAGGGTGCCGGAACAGGGTCCCGATTGACTTTTGGTGGCTACGGAGGCTTCTGGCGGCGGAACTCCCGATCTATCTTGCATTCTGGAAGTTTTAGGGTATATGGGGTTATATAGGCAGAAGAAGCACGTCAGGGGAGCAACAGGGGCCCCACGAGGCAGGGGGACGCGCCCCCCACCCTCGTGGGCAGCTCCCGTATCTTCTGACGTGGGGTCCAAGTCCATCAGGTGTGTTTCCTTCCAAAAATAACTTCTCCAGTTGATTTCGTTCCGTTTCGACTCCGTCTGATATTCCTTTTTCTTCAAAACGCTGAAATAGGCATAAAACAGCAAATCTGGGCTGGGCCTCCGGTTAATAGGTTAGTCCCAAAAATAATATAAAAGTGGATAATAAAGCCCAACATTGCCCAAAACAGTAGATAATATAGCATGGAGCAATCAAAAATTATAGATACGTTGGAGACATATCAAGCATCCCCAAGCTTAATTCCTGCTCGTCCTCGAGTAGGTAAATGATAAAAACAGAATTTTTGATGTGGAGTGCTACTTGGCATAATTTCAATGTGATTCTTCTTAATTGTGGCATGAATATTCACATCCATAAGATTCAAGACAAAAGTTCATATTGACGTAAAAATGATAATACTTCAAGCATACTAACAAAGCAATTATGTCTTATCAAAATAACATGGCCAAAGAAAGCTATCCCTACAAATCATATAGTCTGGCTATGCTCCATCTTCACCACACAACATATTTACATCATGCACAACCCCGATGACAAGCCAAGCAATTGTTTCATACTTTTGATGTTCTCAAACTTTTTCAATCTTCACGCAATACATGAGCGTGAGCCATGGATATAGCACTATAGGTGGAATAGAATGGTGGTTGTGAAGAAGACAAAAAGGGAGAAGATAGTCTCACATCAACTAGGTGTATCAACGGGCTATGGAGATTCCCATCAATAGATATCAATGTGAGTGAGTAGGGATTGCCATGCAACGGATGCACTAGAGCTATAAGTGTATGAAAGCTCAACAAAAGAAACTAGTGGGTGTGCATCCAACTTGCTTGCTCACAAAGACCTAGGGCAATTTGAGGAAGCCCATCATTGGAATATACAAGCCAAGTTCTATAATGTAAAATTCCCACTAGTATATGGAAGTGACAACATATGAGACTCTCTATATGAAGAACATGGTGCTACTTTGAAGCACAATATATGAGACTCGCTATAACATGGTGCTACTTTGAAGCACAAGTGTGGAAAAAGGATAGTAGCATTGCCCCTTTTTATTTATTTTCTTTTTTTGGGCCTTTCCCCTTTTTTATTTGGCCTTTCTCTATTTTTATTTGGCCTTTCTTTTTTTATTTGGCCTTTCTCTTTTTTTGGGACAATGCTCTATTGAATGATGATCATCACACTTCTATTTATTTACAACTCAATGATTACAACTCGATACTAGAACAAAGTATGACTATATATGAATGCCTCTAGCGGTGTACCGGGATGTGCAATGATGCATGAGTGACATGTATGAAAGAAGTATGAACGGTGGCTTTGCCACAAATACGATGTCGACTACATGATCATGCAAAGCAATATTACAATGATGGAGTGTGTCATGATAAACTGGATGGTGGAAAGTTGCATGGCAATATATCTCGGAATGGCTATGGAAATGCCATGATAGGTAGGTATGGTGGCTGTTTTGAGGAAGGTATATGGTGGGTTTATGGTACCGGCGAAAGTTGCGCGGTACTAGAGAGGCTAACAATGGTGGAAGGGTGAGAGTGCGTATAATCCATGGACTCAACATTAGTCATAAAGAACTCACATACTTATTGCAAAAATCTATTAGTTATCGAAACAAAATACTACACGCATGCTCCTAGGGGGATAGATTGGTAGGAAAAGACCATCGCTCGTCCCCGACCGCCACTCATAAGGAAGACAATCAATAAATAAATCATGCTCCGACTTCATCACATAATGGTTCACCATACGTGCATGCTACGGGAATCACAAACTTCAACACAAGTATTTCTTAAATTCACAACTACTCAACTAGCATGACTCTAATATTACCATCCTCATATCTCAAAACAATCATCAAGTATCAAACTTCTCTTAGTATTCAACACACTCATAAGATAATTTTATTATTCTTGAATACCTAGCATATTAGGATTTTAAGCAAATTACCATGCTATTTAAGACTCTCAAAAAAATCTAAGTGAATCATGGGAGTTCATCTATTTCTTCAAAATAAAACTACCACCATGCTCTAAAAGATATAAGTGAAGCACTAGAGCAAATGGCAAACTACTATGAAAGATTTAAGTGAAGATCAATGAGTAGTCGAATAATTATGCAACTATGTGAAGACTCTCTGACATTTAATAATTTCATATCTTGGTATTTTATTCAAACATCAAGCAAAACAAAATAAAATGATATCTAAGAATAGCAAACATCATGTGAAGAAGCAAAAACTTAGGATCAACCGAAACTAACCGATAGTTGTTGAAGAAGAAAGGTGGGATGCCAACCGGGGCATCCCCAAGCTTAGACGCTTGAGACTTCTTGAAATATTATCTTGGGGTGCCTTGAGCATCCCCAATATTGAGCTTTTGTGTCTTCTTAATTCCTCTCATATCACGGTCTCCCTAAATCTCAAAAGCTTCATCCACACAAAACTCAACAAGGACTCGTGAGATAAGTTAGTATAAACTATTACAAAAACCTTATCATACTCTACTGTAGCAAATCACTAAAATTATTATTCTACATTGCATACTAAATGCCTCTGCATATTTAATAGTCCTATCCTCAAATAGAATCATTAAAGAAGCAAACGTATGCAAACAATGCAAACATAACAGCAATCTGCCTAAACAGGATAGTCTGTAAAGAATGCTGCAACATCCATACTTCCCTAGCTCCAAAAATTATGAAAAAAAATTCCCACTGAAGTAAATTTATCATATCTTAATATGCAAAAGGTTTCAACATTTTATCACATTCTGACTTTTCTAGGGAATTATTGCAACAACAGTAAACTTTCTGTTTTCAAACAGCAACATGTGGACTTCTAAAATAGGCATAGTAAAGGCTATCAATGCCACTTTTATTGAAATAAAATATGCAAAACATTATTATAAATAACATCAAGAAAATCCTAACAAAATAAATTGACGCTCCAAGCAAAATACGTATCATGTGGCGAATAAAAATATAGCTCCAAGTTAAGTTACCGATGAACGAAGACGAAAGAGGGGATGCCTTCTGGAGCATCCCCAAGCTTAGGCTCTTGGCTATCCTTGAATATTACCCTGGGGTGCCCTGGGCATCCCCAAGCTTAGGCTCTTGCCACTCCTTATTCCATAGTCCATCGAATCCTTACCCAAAAGTTGAAAACTTCACAACACAAAACTTAACAGAAAACTCGTAAGCTCCGTTAGTATAAGAAAATAAATCACCACTTCAAGGTACTGTAATGAACTCATTCTTAATTCATATTGGTGTAATATCTAATTTATTCCAACTTATCTATGGTTCATACCCTCCGATACTACTCATAGATTCATCAAAATAAGCAAACAACACACAAAAAACAGAATCTGTCAAAAACAGAACAGTCTGTAGTAATCTGGATCAAACGTATACTTATGGAACTCATAAAATGCTCAAATAAATTTATGGACCTGAGGAATTTATCTATTAATCATCTTCAAAAAGAATTAACTAAATATCACTCTCCAAATAAAAATGGCAGCAATTCTCGTGAGCGCTAAAGTTTCTGTTTTTTTACAGCATGATCAACAAGACTTTCCCAAGTCTTCCCAAAGGTTCTACTTGGCACAAACACTAACTAAAAGCATAAAACCACATCTAAACAGAGTCTAGATGAATTATTTATTACTAAACAGGAGCAAAAATCAAGGAACAAAAATAATATTGGGTTGCCTCCCAACAAGCGCTATCGTTTAACGCCCCTAGCTAGGCATGATGATTTCAACGATGCTCACATAAAAGATAAGAATTGTAACATAAAGAGAGCATATTGAAGAATATGACTAGCACATTTAAGTCTAACCCACTTTCTATGAATGGGGATTTTGTGAGCAAACAACTTGTGGGAACAATAATCAACTAGCATAGGAAGGTAAAACAAGCATAACTTCAAAACTTTAAGCACATAGAGAGGAAACTTGATATTATTGCAATTCCTACAAGCATATATTCCTCCCTCATAATAATTTTCAGTAGAATCATGAATGAATTCAACAACATAACCAGCACCTAAAGCATTCTTTTCATGATCCATAAGCATAGAAAATTTATTACTCTCCACATAAGCAAATTTCTTCTCATGAATAATAGTGGGAGCAAACTCAACAAAATAACTATCATGTGATTGAAAATTAAGATCAAGATGACAAGTTTCATGGTTATCATTATTCTTTAAAGCATACGTGTCATCACAATAATCATCATAGATAGGAGGCATGCTTTCATCATAATAAATTTGCTCATCAAAACTTGAGGGACAAAAAATATCATCTTCATCAAACATAGCTTCCCCAAGCTTGTGGCTTTGCATATCATTAGCATCATGTATATTCAATGAATTCATACTAACAACATTGCAATAATGCTCATTCAAATATTTAGTGCCAAACATTTTATAGATTTCTTCTTCTAGCACTTGAGCACAATTATCCTTTCCATCATACTCACGAAAGATATTAAAAAGGTGAAGCGTATGAGACAAACTCAATTCCATTTTTTGTAATTTTCTTTTATAAACTAAACTAGTGATAAAACAAGAAACTAAAAGACTCGATTGCAAGATCTAAAGATATACCTTTGTAACACCCTCGATGCGACTATATCTCCCACGTGTCGAGGCACGACTTAGAGGCATAATCGCATTGAAGGCATATGTCGCAAGTTAGGCAATCTTCACAACATCCCATGTAATATAAATCATAAAGGGGAGAACATAGTTGGATTACACTCGCCACGTCAATCAAGTACATAAATAACATTACATCATAAAAACACTCATGGCCCGACTACGGTGCCAAAATAAAAGATAACCCAACATGCGACACGGTCCCGTTCACCCCCAACTGGGCACCACTACTGATCATCGGGAAAAGAAACATAGTAACGTTGAGAGTCCTCGTCAAACTCCCACTTGAGCTCAAACGCGTCTCCTGGAGCGGAATCATCAGGCCCTGCATCTGGTGTAATAGTAATCTGTGAGCCACAGGGACTCAGCAATCTCGCACCCTCGCGATCAAGACTATTTAAGCTTATAGGTGTGGCAAGGTAAAAATATGTGGAGCTGCAGCAAGTGACTAGCAAATATGGTGGCTAAGTTATTCGCAAAAGAGAGCGAGAAGAGGAGGCAAAGCACGAGCGAGAAACTAGAGAGCAACCTGCGTAAACATTACTCCAACACCGTGTCCACTTCCCGGACTCCGCCGAGAAGAGGCCGTCACGGTAACACACTCAGTTGATTCATTTTAATTAAGTTAAGGTTCAAGTTATCTACAACCGGACATTAACAAATTCCCATCTGCCCATAACCGCGGGCATGGCTTTCGAAAGTTCAAATCCCTGCAGGGGAGTCCCAACTTAGCCCATGACAAGCTCTCACGGTCAACGAAGGAATAGACCTCCTCCCAAGACGTATCGATCAGACTCGGTATCTCGGTTCTTCAAGACACTTCGACATGTTAAAACAAGACCAGCAACACCGCCCGAATGTGCCGACAAATCCCGATAGGAGCTGCACATATCTCTTTCTCAGGGCACACTCAGATTGTCTAAACTTCCAGTAGGCCAGCCCAGAGTTGCCCCTGGTAGCCACCGGCGGCTGACAGTTTGGACCAACACTCAGAGGAGCACTGGCCCCGGGGGGGTTTAAAATAATGATGACCCTTGAGTCTGCAGAACCCAAGGGAAAGAAAAAGGCTAGGTGGCAAATGGTAAAACCAAGGTTGGGCATTGCTGGAAAAGCTTTAATCAAGGCGAACTATCAAGGGGTTCCCATTATAACCCAACCGCGTAAGGAACGCAAAATCCGGGAACATAACACCGATATGACGGAAACTAGGGCGGCAAGAGTGGAACAAAACACTAGGCGAGAGGCCGAGCCTTCCACCCTTTACCAAGTATATAGATGCATTAATTAAATAAGAGATATTGTGATATCCCAACAAAATATCCATGTTCCAACAAGGAACAAACTCCAATCTTCACCTGCAACTAACAACGCTATAAGAGGGGCTGAGCAAAGCGGTAACATAGCCAAACGATGGTTTCCTAGGACAAGGTGGGTTAGAGGCTTGGCTTAACAATATGGGAGGCATGATAAGCAGGTGGTAGGTATCGTACCATAAGCATAGCAATAGAGCGAGCAACTAGCAAGCAAAGATAGAAGTGATTTCGAGGGTATGGTCATCTTGCCTGGCACAGTTGTCAGAGTTGACTGGATCCTCGAAAGCAAACTCAACGGGCTCCTCGTTAGCGAACTCGTCTCCCGGCTCTACCCAAACAAGAAAAACAAGCAACAAGGACACAATCAACCACGTGCAAGGACCAAACAATATGATGCAAATGATATGCTATGCGGGATGCGATGCGGGATGCATATGCAAGATTTGACAGGAAATGCATGAACCTGGCCTCAACTTGGAATTCAAGTGTGCCACTGGAAAGATGAGATGAAATTGCTTGAAAACGATATAAAGAACGCCGGAATCGGAGTTACGGTTTGGAAATGGCAAGCGATTCAAATATGACACCGGTCTGCGATTTACAGCAAGTAGCCATCTAAATGCAACGAATGAACATGCTACAACACCAAACATGACAAAAAATACATGGCAGGGATCCATTCATGATGCTTAACAAAAGACTAGCACTGAGCTACGGCCAATTCATCCATTAACAGGTTCAAACAAGCATGGCAAAAATGCATATGGCAAACAGATTTCAGACTTAGTGAAATTAACACTTGTCTGGAATTTCAGATCAGGTAGCCTCTTCGGAGCAACAAAACTACATGCTACAGGACCTGAACATGGCAAAGTAAAGCATGATGGAGCTACTCAAAGAGCTTAACAAAAGTCCCTTAGTGACCTTGAGCCAAAAGGGATCAGAAAATACAATTGCAAGCATGTGAACATAGCAAAAACATAATCAGTTTTCAGACTTAGTGAAAACTGGCACATGCTGAAACATAACTCAAGTAGGCATGTTTACGAGCTCGATGCACTCACTACGGTGCAAGTCATGACAAGATAAGCATACATCCATCAAGAAGGCACAAAATTCAAGCTAGACATGGCAAGAACAATAGCATAGCATGCACGGATCAACTACAACATCATCGGCAAAATTGCAAACAAGTTGACAATCTGCCCAGATTCACAAAGTAGCAAAAGTAGAGCTCGATTGACTCAAGCTAGGGTGCTCCATAATTGAAACAAAGACATGGATGGATAGAGCACTACAATATTAACAAAACATCCTTACTGATCATCCTCAAAAGAGGCACGGATCACTAGGAAACATAACAACAACATATGCACATGAGATAAACAGCTCCAGGAGAAGGCGGCTGCGAGGTCAGTGGGGAGAACGACGGCGACGGCCACCGGAGCTCGAGAGCTGCGGCGTGAAGAGCCAAGAGGCCGGTAAAAAAACCACCGGGCGGCCCGCAAGTGGGCCGATTAAAGGGCGGCAGCGGAGTCGGCCCAGGCGGAGGATCCGAAAGCAGAGGGGGCCGGCAGGCGGAGAAGAGGGGCGAGCAGCAGGCGACGAGGCGACGGGACCGGAGCGCGGACACAATGCGGCGGCGCGGCGGCTTCGGGCCGCGGTGGGCCCAACGCGCGGCCTCGCGGGCCGGCGAAGCTGGGGCGCCGGCGATAAAACGCGAAAGCGGACTCCCGTAGCTGGACAGCGGGACGGCCGGACAATCGTCCTGTCAGCAGTCTCGTCCGGCGCGAGCAGCGCGAAAGGTGGATCTAGGGTTTTGGGACGAGGAGGCATCTCGGAATATTATTTTTTTACACCAGGGGGTTTGTCACGAGATTTTTGGAAGTATATATAGGCATAAGGGAGCTAGGAGAGTCCAAATGAGGTGCGGTTTTCGGCCACGCGATCGTGATCGAACGATCTAGTGACTGGAGAGGTTTTGGTGGGTTTTGGGCCAACTTTGGAGGGGTGTTGGGCTGCAACACACACGAGGCCTTTCGGTCCCTCGGTTAACCGTTGGAGTATCAAACGAAGTCCAAATGATACGAAACTTGACAGGCGGTCTACCGATAGTAAACCAAGGCCGCTTGGCAAGTCTCGGTCCAATCCGGAAATGTTTAATCCCCACACACGAAAGAAAGGTAGAAATGACCACCGGAGGAGAACGAAGCACCGGAATGCAAAACGGACAACGGGGAAAATGCTCGAATGCATGAGACGAACACGTATGCAAATGCAATGCACATGATGACATGATATGAGATGCATGACAACGATAACAACACACGGAGACAAAAACCCAAACCCGAGAAAATAAAATAACTTAACGCCGGAAATGCAAGAGTTGGAGTACAAATTGGGAAAGTTACATCCGGGGTGTTACAACACTCCACCACTACGAAAGGATCTCGTCCCGAGATCTAGGACTGAAAGAACGCCGGGTACTCAGAACGGAGGTGATCCTCGCGTTCCCAGGTAGCTTCACGGTCGGAATGATGTGACCACTTGACTTTGAGAAATTTGATTGACTTGTTGCGAGTCTTGCGTTCAGTCTCTTCAAGAATAGCAACTGGGTGCTCACGATAAGAGAGATCTTCTTGGAGCTCAATGTCCTCGAAGTTGACGGTGCAGTCAGGAGTCTTGAAGCACTTTCGAAGCTGAGAGACATGGAACACGTCATGAACATTTGCAAAGTTTGAAGGAAGCTCAAGTTGATAGGCGAGGTCGCCTCTCTTGCTGACAATCTTGAAAGGTCCCACGTATCTGGGGGAAAGCTTCCCTTTGATACCGAAGCGACGAGTACCTTTCATAGGAGAGACGCGGAGGTAAACATGATCTCCGATCTCGAAAGCCAAATCACGGTGCTTACTATCATAGTAGCTCTTCTGACGGGATTGGGCTGCTTTGAGGTTATCATGAATGACTTTGCACATTTCTTCTGCCTCTGTGATTAAGTCATTACACAAAAGCTGACGTTCACCGGTTTCAGACCAGTTGAGAGGGGTACGACACTTCCTGCCATACAGAATTTCAAATGTGGCTTTGCCTGAACTTGCTTGAAAACTGTTGTTGTAGGAGAATTCAGCATAAGGAAGACAATCCTCCCACTTCATGCCAAAGGAGATCACACAAGCCCTGAGCATATCTTCAAGAATCTGGTTGACCTGCTCGACTTAACCGCTAGTTTGAGGATGGAAAGCTGTGCTGAAGCGGATGTTCGTGCCCATGGCCTTCTGAAAAGAATCCCAAAACTTCAAGGTAAAGATGCTGCCACGGTCTGAAGAGATCACTTGTGGAATACCGTGCAGAGAGACAATACGAGAGGTATAGAGTTCCGCCAATTGAGCTGCAGTGATCGACTCTTTGATAGGCAGAAAATGAGCCACTTTGGTGAGTTTGTCGATGACAACGAATATAGCATCATTGCCACGCTTGGACTTTGGAAACCCAGTCACGAAGTCCATTTCAATGTGGTCAAACTTCCATTCTGGAATGGCAAGAGGTTGGAGGAGACCTGCTAGCCTTTGGTGTTCTGCCTTCACTCTTCTGCAGACATCACATTCATTCACGAACTGAGCAATCTCGCGCTTCATTCGAGTCCACCAATAAGCCTGCTTAAGGTCCTGATATATCTTCGTGCTCCCAGGGTGGATGGAGAGGAGAGAATTGTGAGCCTCGTTCATGATCACTTTACAGAGGTCACCTTTGGGTACCACAATACGATCCTCGAAGAAGAGAGTGTCCTTGTCATCAAGGCGGTAGCACTTGTACTTGGGTTGACTCTTGGCAATCCCAATCTTCACCTTTTTCACCATAGCATCAAGAAGCTGGGCTTGGCGAACCTGGTCTTCCAGGGTAGGAGAGACTAGAAGGTTGGCGAGGAAACCTTGAGGGACAACTTGCAGATTAAGTTTGCGGAAAGCTTCACAAAGCTCGGGTTGATAAGGCTTAAGAATCAGACTGTTGCAATAAGCTTTTCTGCTCAATGCGTCAGCAATCACATTGGCCTTGCCTGGAGTATACTCAATACTCGGATTATACTCTTGAATCATTTCGACCCATTGAGTTTGCCTGAGGTTGAGATTAGGCTGAGTGAAGATGTACTTGAGACTCTTGTGATCAGTGAAAATGTCCACTTTTCTTCCCAATAGAAGATGTCTCCAAGTCAAAAGAGCATGCACAACTGCCGCCAACTCGAGATCATGAGTGGGGTAGTTCTTCTCATTAGGCTTCAACTGGCGAGAGGTATAAGCAACAACTTTCTTCTCTTGCATCAATACTGCGCCAAGACCTTGGAGAGAGGCATCACAAAAGACCTCGTACGGCTTGGATTCATCAGGCGGAGTGAGAACTGGAGCAGTGATCAATTTCTCTTTCAAAGTGTTGAAAGCAATGTCACACTCCGGAGACCAAACGTACTTGACGTGCTTCTGGAGAAGATTTGAGAGAGGCTTCGCGATCTTAGAGAAGTTTTCAACGAATCTTCGGCAATAGCTTGCGAGACCGAGGAAGCTACGGAGTTGCTTCACGTTCTGAGGAGGTTCCCAATTCACAATTGCAGACACCTTCTCAGGATTCACGGCAATGCCCTTGGCAGAGATGATATGGCCAAGATAAAGAACCTCATCAAGCCAAAATTCACACTTGGAGAACTTGGCGTAGAACTTGTGTTCCCTGAGCTTATCGAGAACCAAACGCAAGTGCTTGGAATGATCTTCCTTGTTCTTGGAGAAAACCAGAATGTCGTCGAGATAGACCAAAACGAAGTCATTGGTGTAGGCGTTGAAGATGAAATTCATCATGCGAGAGAAAGTTGGAGGAGCGTTGACGAGGCCAAAAGACATGACAGTGTATTCATATGAACCAAAGCTTGTCCTAAACGCCGTCTTGGGAATATCTTGCTCACGGATTCGAATCTGATGATAACCCATACGGAGATCAAGCTTGGAGAATACTTGGGCACCTTTGAGTTGTTCGAACAGCTCATTGATGTTGGGAAGTGGGTATTTGTTCTTGATGGTCTTCTTGTTCACTGGACGGTAATCAACACAAAGTCGGTCCGTTCCATCCTTCTTCTTCACAAAAAGAACACCACAACCCCACGGAGAAGAACTAGGCCGGATGAGACCCATTTTCTCTTGAATATCGAGTTGCTTCTTCAGCTCCTTCAACTCTTCAGGTCTGAGCTTGTAAGGACGTTTGCACACAGGTTCCGTACCAGGCTCACGATCAATAACGAATTCAACTGGCCGGTGCGGAGGCATTCCTGGAAGCTCTTCTGGTAAGACGTCTTGATATTCGCAAACGACTGGAATTTGAGAGATGGCATCGAGTTCACCCTTCTCATTGAGAGAAAACAGACGGATGGTATTATCCCGAGTGGTAAAGACAATTACATCCTCAAACGAATGAGTCAATTGAATCTGCCTGGCTGCACAATCAAGCTGAGCCTTGTGCTTAGAAAGCTAGTCCATCCCGAGAATAAGATCAATATCCGAGTTACCAAGGATCATTGGAGAAGCCAGAAACTTGAAATCACCCATCGAGATAGAAATATACGGAACCTCGTAGTTAGCAAGCAAGCATCTACCCGGAGAGACAACTGCTAATGGCTTATGCATAACTTGAGAAAACCACCCATGCTTAGATGCAAAAGGTCTCGAGATAAAGCAATGCGATGCACCAGTGTCAAAAAGAACTTTTGCAGGGACATCGTTAATAGGAAGGTTACCCATGATGACATCTGATGAATCCTCTGCCTGAGCTGCATTCACCATATTGACCTTGGCGTACTTGGGGTTATGCTTGACCACAGCTGTACTTGCCGATCTCACAGGAGGAGGAGGAAGACGCCTCTGGTTGAAACACTTGTTGGCATAGTGACCCTTCTGTTGGCACTTGTTGCATGTGACCTCTGAAAGCGGACGGTGATACGGAGCACTCGATCTTGGAGCTTGAGACGAAGTCTTGTTCTGAAAGCCAGGGTTGGGTGGGTGGGAAGATCCACTGCCACCTTTGCTCTTCTGCTGATACGGCTGACGGAACGGAGGAGGAGGAAGCCAAAACTTCTGCTGCTTGGCCACTTGAGTAGAGGAAGAAGGAGTAACATCTCTGACTCGCTTCTTGGAAGCATCACACCTCAACTGAGTAGCCTCTTGCTTCAGTGCCATGTTGTAGAACTCATCGTATCTCAAGGGCTCAAAGAGAACAAGAGCGAGCTGAATTTCTTCTCTGAGACCACCCCTGAACTGATATATCATGCTCTTCTCATCAGGGACGTCCTGCTTGGCAAAGTGGGTGAGCTTCTGGAACAACTTGTTGTAGTCATAGATAGACAAAGAGCCTTGCTTCAGATTGCGGATTTCCTCACGCTTTCTTTCAATCACGCTCTGAGGGATATGATGAGCTCGGAAATCTCGACAGAAATCATCTCAAGTGATAACACGTCCACCTCTGGAGTCCTTGTACTGCTGGAACCATTCTGTAGCTTGATCTTTGAGTTGGAAGGAAGCGAACTGAACAAAGTCCTCAGGCCTGACGTTACTGCACTCGAAATGCTTACACAGATCCACAAGCCAATCGTCAGCATCGGTTGCCTCAACACAATTGCTGAAAGTCTTTGGCCCGTTAGCAAGGAACTGGTTGAGTGTAGCAAAGTGGTTCTGATTGTTGCCTTGGTTCCCTTGGTTGCCTTGATTGCGCTCTTGAAGAATTTGCATGATCAACTGTGTGTTTGCATTGGCTGCGGCCATCACAGCTTGCCATGCCTTCGGAGGAGGTGGAGGTGGTGGCGGATCAGGATTCGGAGTCGTGCGCGTCGGAGGAGCCATCCTGAAGAGGTTGACCATCATTAGCACATAGACAGACAAATATTGAAGCTGAATCCAACGGAATGAAAATTGCAACATATAGTATTCACATCCG
Organism: Triticum urartu; assembly: GCF_003073215.2. Lineage (NCBI taxonomy): Eukaryota > Viridiplantae > Streptophyta > Magnoliopsida > Poales > Poaceae > Triticum > Triticum urartu. Next base: position 221,933,798 of record NC_053027.1, on the reverse strand, counting down.
AACAAAATGAACGAATGCATTCCTCTTGAAATGGTCACATATCCACAAATTGAGAAGCCACGTAGAATTAAGGTAGAGAAATAAATCAACAAGGTACGGATCAAGAACGAATAATCGGTAAGAAATCCCAATCTCAAACCAATATCCGTGGAAGAAGAACTAGAGCTACTAGAATTCCCACCTATGAAACTCCCGAACCTTTCCGGTTATGCAATCAGGTGTTGGGGATACAGGGGAAGCATAATATCTCACCCAAATCTAGCAAATCCTACATCCAGCTGTATCCATCCTTCAACACATAACCAAGAAACCTTCGGAAACCATCTACCTCAACCTTTGAAAAGCATCCGTTATACAAGTTATGGCGATACTCCCGAACTCCCGCCCCAGTACTGGGTAGCGTCAAGGTTATCTCACCAACGAACTGCATAAAAGAGATTTTCGATGTCGGCGTACTAAACTCAGGTATTCCAGAACTGCAACGATAAAATTATGATGACAACACCTCAGAGCTCAACTCCCCGGGACACTTCCACTAAACCCCTGACAGGAGGCACCAAGACAATGTTCTCATCATAAAACCATCGGAACGATTCCAAGATACCCGCGTGATCCTAAATTTTTTTAGTGAAATTTGAGAAGAGAAGAGTCAAACCTCTACGTCAGGATGCCTTACCAGAGCGATGAGGAGACTGGGAAGTAAAAAGAATTCCTAAACTCTCCGATATATAATTCCTAAATGACTCAAAACATTTTTTTCTAGACACAACTCGGCCGCTAAAAACGATCAAGCAATGGGGCTCCTAAGGTCGGGGAAGGCTCTGATTACCAACTTGTAACACCCTCGATGCAACTATATCTCCCACGTGTCGAGGCACGACTTAGAGGCATAATCGCATTGAAGGCATATGTCGCAAGTTAGGCAATCTTCACAACATCCCATGTAATATAAATCATAAAGGGGAGAACATAGTTGGCTTACACTCGCCACGTCAATCAAGTACATAAATAACATTACATCATCCAAACACTCATGGCTCGACTACGGCGCCAAAATAAAAGATAACCCAACATGCGACACGGCCCCGTTCACCCCCAACTGGGCACCACTACTGATCATCGGGAAAAGAAACATAGTAACGTTGAGAGTCCTCGTCGAACTCCCACTTGAGCTCAAACGCGTCTCCTGGAGCGGAATCATCAGGCCCTGCATCTGGTGTAATAGTAATCTGTGAGCCACAGGGACTCAGCAATCTCGCATCCTCGCGATCAAGACTATTTAAGCTTATAGGTATGGCAAGGTAAAAATATGTGGAGCTGCAACAAGCGACTAGCAAATATGGTGGCTAACTTATTCGCAAAAGAGAGCGAGAAGAGGAGACAAAGAACGAGCGAGAAACTAGAGAGCAACCTGCGCAAACATTACTCCAACACCGTGTCCACTTCCCGGACTCCGCCGAGAAGAGGCCATCACGGTAACACACTTAGTTGATTCATTTTAATTAAGTTAAGGTTCAAGTTATCTACAACCGGACATTAACAAATTCCCATCTGCCCATAACCGCGGGCATGGCTTTCGAAAGTTCAAATCCCTGCAGGGGAGTCCCAACTTAGCCCATGACAAGCTCTCACGGTCAACGAAGGAATAGACCTCCTCCCAAGACGTATCGATCAGACTCGGTATCTCGGTTCTTCAAGACACTTCGACATGTTAAAACAAGACCAGCAACACCGCCCGAATGTGCCGACAAATCCCGATAGGAGCTGCACATATCTCTTTCTCAGGGCACACTCAGATTGTCTAAACTTCCAGTAGGCCAGCCCAGAGTTGCCCCTGGTAGCCACCGGCGGCTGACAGTTTGGACCAACACTCAGAGGAGCACTGGCCCGGGGGGGTTTAAAATAATGATGACCCTTGAGTCTGCAGAACCCAAGGGAAAGAAAAAGGCTAGGTGGCAAATGGTAAAACCAAGGTTGGGCATTGCTGGAAAAGCTTTAATCAAGGCGAACTATCAAGGGGTTCCCATTATAACCCAACCGCGTAAGGAACGCAAAATCCGGGAACATAACACCGATATGACGGAAACTAGGGCGGCAAGAGTGGAACAAAACACTAGGCGAGAGGCCGAGCCTTCCACCCTTTACCAAGTATATAGATGCATTAATTAAATAAGAGATATTGTGATATCCCAACAAGTAAATAAATGTTCCAACAAGGAACGGCCTCCAATCTTCACCTGCAACTAGCAACGCTATAAGAGGGGCTGAGCAAAGCGGTAACATAGCCAAACGATGGTTTCCTAGGACAAGGTGGGTTAGAGGCTTGGCTTAACAATATGGGAGGCATGATAAGCAGGTGGTAGGTATCGTACCATAAGCATAGCAATAGAGCGAGCAACTAGCAAGCAAAGATAGAAGTGATTTCGAGGGTATGGTCATCTTGCCTGAAATCCCGCAAGGAAGAAGAACGAGTCCATGAAGAAGACAAACGAACGTAGTCGAAACGAATCCTCACAAACACGACATTATCGGAACTAACCCGAAGAAGCAACACCGGAAAGATACAAACAACATAGTAAACAACCATCACATAACATGGCATGATGCGCAAACAAGTATGATGCATGTCCGGTTTAAATATGCATGGCATGGCAAAGGGCACAAACAAAACTACAAGTTAAGTGGAGCTCAATATGCAAGAGGTTAAGCATAAAAAAAACTATACCATTTAAACAATTTAAATGGGGTCGGATATAACAAACAACAAATCCGGTAAATCCCCATATGTATTAGTAATTTAATGCAACAACAATTTAAACATTTTAATTGTTGTTATCATGATGCGGATGACATGTGCAAGTTTATGCAATTTTTATTAAAAGTTGACAAGAGCATTATGAGGCATTTGTCACCGTGGTGGAAAGGAAAAGGGGTGCCATGGCAACGATAACGAAAACGGTGCCACAGCAGCGTTCCGGTTCCGGTAACTCGATTGAGATACCGACGCAAAGGAGGAGTGTGCGGATGCGTGCAAAAGATGGTGGGGCGCTCCCGGATTCCGGGTGTCCCACGAGTTAGTGGCATGGAAACGAGTGACAATACGGACACGGTACAAACAAAAGGGTGCATCTCATCCAACATGCATTCATTCATTCACGGATGTCACCTCGGGGTTATACCTTCGAGGTGAGACTTTTCGGAACGGATCAAGTTCGTAGCGGAAGTAGACGGTCTCGCCACGTTCGTAGAGGTAGTAGTGGTACAGGTTCGTTTCGGATAGGAACTTGATGAATCCACGGTCGACGGTAGTTGTACACATGACGTTGGGGTACTTGTCGGTCCGGGTCTGGACGGTCTCGTTTTTGCGACGGTAGTCGTACTAGTCGGCGATAGTGGAACTTGACGGATCCGAGCTCTTCGAGGGTCGTCGTGGTACTTGACGATATCCAGGACAATCTTGTGACTTGCCGGTCTCGACGAACCGTCGGGGTACTTCGTCTCGGGTTTTGGCGATGGTAGCGGAACTTGGCGATCCGGAGGGTACACTTAAGTCGTCGTGGGAACTTGATGAATCCGAGGTCGTCGTGGTACTTTGCGGCCAAGTGAGCTCAGGAAGACTTGTGTATTTGCGTAGTCGTACACGGACATTTGACTGCGGTCTTGGCGGCTTGAGCAGGGGCCACCCGAATCTCGGCAGGAGGCAGAAAACGATGCAAAGTGCTCATGCTTGGGGACGTTGCGTCAACAGCAGCAGCCGAAAGTGCTCACAGATGGAAGGGTCGACCCTAGGCCGGATGCAGGGAGCAGCAGGGGAGGTCCGGCAGGGCGCTGGTCTCCAGGGCGGCGGGCCTGGCCGGAAGGGAGCGGGTCAAAGGGGTATGGCGCAACGAGGCAGCGGCGCCATGGAAGAAAGAAGCAGGAGTTCGGGCCTCTTGTCTTGCCGGTGACGCGAGGTCCAGCAACGGGCGTGGTGCGGCAAGGCGACGAGGACGAGGCACGTCGGGACAGCACGGCGGAGGGCGGAGCAGAGGCATGGCGCTGGAGCTGCTGGTCCGGCGGCTCGACTCCGGCGAGTCGCCCAAGGATCGGGACGAGGAAGCCGCGGCCTCGGGCGCCGATGCAGGGGAGCACCAGATGGGGAGGCGCGATGGAGGAGTCCGGCAAGGCAGGCGCACAGCAGGGCGGCGATGGCGGGGCTGATAGGGAGGTAGCAGCGAGGTGAGGCGCTACGGGGTGAGGGAAAGAGCGAGAGGAGGGAGGAGTGTGGGGATCGAGCGCAGGGCCTCTCCCTGGCGGCGGCCACGGGAACAGAGAGGGAGAGGGTGCATGAGGGAATCGGGCTAGGTTTAGAGACTGCAGCGGGCTGATGGGCCTTAGAAGGCTGGCTAGGCCTAGGTGGGCCGCGGGGGTGGAGCCGGCTTGGCAGGTTGCAGCTGGGCTGGGAGGCCCAGCCGGCTCTTCTCTCTCCCATCTCCTTCTCTTTACAAAAACAAAGAAATAAGAGAAGCGAAAAGAGAGAAGAGAAGGTTAGAGGAAGAATTTGGGCACGGGGATAATTTTCATGGACTCGGAAAAATGCGCATGGTCCGGGAAAATAGAAAAGGTCAAGTTTGAAAGATTAAATTCAAATTCCTTTGAATTTAATTCAAAAGGTTTGAACTAGGACAGGTTTTTCAAAGTGCCCAAAAATGTTGAGAAATTAGGTGGAGCTCCGGAAAATGACGAAAGGACATGTGGCAAAGTTTGAGGTCAAACTCGAAGAGGAATAGACATGGGAAAATATTTTGCACGTGGGTTATGGTTAATTCCAAAAGAATGGAATATTTATTATAGCTCCCTAATAATATTGGGAGGATATATGTTATAAAGAGAAAATCACCAATAGCAAAGATAGTAGTGATTTCAAGGGTATGATCATCTGCCTGCAACAGTTGTCAGAGTTGACTGGATCTCGAAAGCAAACTCAACGGGCTCCTCGTTAGCGAACTCGTCTCCCGGCTCTACCGCAAACAAGACAAACAAGCAACAAGGACACAATCAACCACGTGTAAGGACCAAACAGATGATGCAAAAATGACATGCTATGCGGGATGCGATGCAGGGATGCAATGCAAGATATGACAGGAAAAGCAAGAACCTGGCCTCAACTTGGAAATTCCAAGTGTGCCACTGGAAAGATGAGATGAAATTGCTTGAAAACGATATAAAGAACACCGGAAACGGAGTTACGGTTTGGAAATGGCAAGCGATTCAAATATGACACCGGTCCTGCGATTTACAGCAAGTAGCCATCTAAATGCAACGAGATGAACATGCTACAACACCCAAACAAGACAAAAAAATACATGGCAGGGATGCATTCAAGATGCTTAACAAAAGTCTAGCACTGAGCTACGGCCAATTCATCCACTAACAGGTTCAAACAAGCATGGCAAAAATGCATATGGCAAACAGAACTCAGACTTAGTGAAATTAACACTTGTCTGGAATTTCAGATCAGGTAGCCCACTTCGGAGCAACAAAACTACATGCTAACGGACCTGAACATGGAAAAGTAAGGCATGGCATGGAGCTACTCAAAGAGCTTAACAAAAGTCCCTTATTGACCTTGAGCCAAAAGGGATCGGAAAATACAATTGCAAGCATGTGAACATAGCAAAAACATAATCAGTTTTCAGACTTAGTGAAAACTGGCACATGCTGAAACATAACTCAAGTAGTCATGTTTACGAGCTCGATGCACTCACTACGGTGAAAGTCATGATAAGATAAGCATACATCTGTCAAGAAGGCACAAAATTCAAGCTAGACATGGCAAGAATAATAGCATAGCATGCACGGATCAACTACAACATCATCGGCAAAATTGCAAACAAGTTGACAATCTGCCCAGATTCTCAAAGTAGCAAAAGTAGAGCTCGATTGACTCAAGCTAGGGTGCTCCATAATTGCAAACAAAGACATGGATGGATAGAGCACTACAATATTAACAAAACATCCTTACTGATCATCCTCAAAAGAGGCACAGATCACTAGGAAACATATGTAGAATTTAGTGGCATTGCAACATGAGATAAACAGCTCAAGGATTTAGTGGAATTGCTAAGTCCCTGAAAACAGAATTAACAAGTGCACCACTTTGCAAGCTTGCACTAGTCACCACACACACCACAAAAATACATGGGTTGCACCTATGGAAAGTTGACAAAACCCTTAACAAAACATATGTGGAACATCAGGGCATATCATGCACACATTAATCGTGGCAAAAATGACAAAAAGCTAAATGGAGCAGCAGATCTGACAATTAACTCAAGTAGCCCTCTTCTAACAGAATTTCGGGCATCAAGATGAACTCAAATTAAAATGATGCAATGTAATGAAATGATGTACTCTCTGGGATGAACATTTTGATATGCTATATGCATGAATCGGAGCTACGGATGCAAAGTTACGAGGATATGAATATGGGCACTTGAACTAAAAATAGGACTTAGAGGACAACCCCGAGATCTAGGGTTTGACCCGAGGCACGCAGATCGAGGCGATCTCCGGCGAGGTGGCGGCGCGCACTGTAGCTCCGGCGAGCTCGTTGGTTGCCGGGGCCGGCGAGGAGAAGGCGAGGGCGAGGAGGTGAGGAGGGGCGGCGGCCACCGGAGCTCGGGCGGCGGCGTGGAGGCGAAGCCGGCCGGGCGGCGGAGTGGGCCGGGCGGCAGCAGAGGTCGGCGCCGGCGGGGATCCGGCGGGCGGCGGCCGGCGGGCAAGGAGAGGGGCGGCGCAGGCGAACGAGGCGGCGGGGCCGGGCGCGGTGCGGCGGCGACGGCGGCTTCAGGCCGCGGGGGCCCAACGCGGGCCTCGCGGGCCGGCGAAGTGGGGCGAGGCGGCGGAAGAACGCGGAGGCGACACGTGGCGGCGGCGGGGACGGCCGGACAATGTCCGTCGGCAGGTTTTCGTCCGGCGCGGCGCGGTGGGTTGGATCTAGGGTTTTGGACGAGGGGGGATCCGGATTTCGGGGAAGGGGTCTATATATAGGCATAGAGGGAGCTAGGAGAGTCCAAATGAGGTGCGGTTTTCGGCCACGCGATCGTGATCGAACGCTCTAGATGATGGAGCAGGTTTTGGTGGGTTTTGGGCCAAATTGGAGGGGTGTTGGGCTGCAACACACACGAGGCCTTTTCGGTCCCTCGGTTAACCGTTGGAGTATCAAACGAAGTCCAAATGATACGAAACTTGACAGGCGGTCTACCGGTAGTAAACCAAGGCCGCTTGGAAAGTCTCGGTCCAATCCGGAAATGTTTAATCCCGACACACGAAAGAAAGGTAGAAATGACCACCGGAGGAGAACGAAGCGCCGGAATGCAAAACGGATAACGGGGAAAATGCTCGAATGCATGAGACGAACATGTATGCAAATGTAATGCACATGATGACATGATATGAGATGCATGACAACGATAACAACACATGGAGACAAATCCCGAACCCGAGAAAATAAAATAACTTAACGCTGGAAACGGCAAGAGTTGGAGTACAAATTGGGAAAGTTACATCCGGGGTGTTACAACCTTCAAGCGCTAACCTCCCCGGCAACGGCGCCAGAAAAGAGCTTGATGTCTACTACACAACCTTCTTCTTGTAGACGTTGTTGGGCCTTCAAGTGCAGAGGTTTGTAGGACAGTAGCAAATTTCCCTCAAGTGGATGACCTAAGGTTTATCAATCCGTAGGAGGCGTAGGATGAAGATGGTCTCTCTCAAGCTACCCTACAACCAGATAACAAAAAGTCTCTTGTGTCCCCAACACACCCAATACAATGGTAAATTGTATAGGTGAACTAGTTCGGCGAAGAGATGGTGATACAAGTGGTATATGGATAGTAGATATGAGCAAGTGATAAAAGTGAGCGTAAACGGTATTGCAATGTGTTGAAACAAGTCCTAGGGTTCATACTTTCACTAGTGTAAGTCCTCTCAACAATACTAACATAATTGGATCATAAAACTATCCCTCAACATGCAACAAAGAGTCACTCCAAAGTCACTAATAGAGGAGAACGAACGAAGAGATTATGGTAGGGTACGAAACCACCTCAAAGTTATTCTTTCCAATCAATCCGTTGGGCTATTCCTATAAGTGTCACAAACAGCCCTAGAGTTCATACTAGAATAACACCTTAAGATACAAATCAACCAAAACCCTAATGTCACCTAGATACTCCAATGTCACCTCAAGTATCCGTGGGCATGATTATACGATATGCATCACACAATCTCAGATTCATCTATTCAACCAACACATAGATCCTCAAAGAGTGCCCCAAAGTTCTATCGGAGAATCACGACGAAAACGTGTGCCAACCCCTATGCATAGGTTCCCAATGTCACGAAACCCGCAAGTTGGTCACCAAAACGTACATCAAGTGGCACGTGGTATCCCATTGTCACCACAGATATCCACGGCAAGACATACATCAAGTGTTCTCAAGTCTTTAAAGACTCAATCCGATAGGATAACTTCAAAGGGGAAACTCGATTCATTACAAGAGAGAAGAGGGGGGAAGAAACATCATAGGATCCAAATATAATAGCAAAGCTCGCGATACATCAAGATCGTATCATCTCAAGAACACGAGAGAGAGAGAGATCAAACACATAGCTACTGGTACATACCCTCAGCCCCGAGGGAGAACTACTCCCTCCTCGTCATGGAGAGCACCGGGATGATGAAGATGGCCACCGGTGAGGGTTCCCCCCTCCGGCAGGGTGCCGGAACAGGGTCCCGATTGACTTTTGGTGGCTACGGAGGCTTCTGGCGGCGGAACTCCCGATCTATCTTGCGTTCTGGAAGTTTTAGGGTATATGGAGTTATATAGGCAGAAGAAGCACGTCAGGGGAGCCACGGGGGCCCCACGAGGCAGGGGGCGCGCCCTAGGGGGGTGGGCGCGCCCCCACCCTCGTGGGCAGCTCTCGTATCTTCTGACGTGGGGTCCAAGTCCATCAGGTGTGTTTCCTTCCAAAAATAACTTCTCCAGTTGATTTCGTTCCATTTCGACTCCGTCTGATATTCCTTTTCTTCAAAACACTGAAATAGGCATAAAAAAGCAAATCTGGGCTGGGCCTCCGGTTAATAGGTTAGTCCCAAAATAATATAAAAGTGGATAATAAAGCCCAATATTGCCCAAAATAGATAATATAGCATGGAGCAATCAAAAATTAGAGATACGTTGGAGACGTATCACAACATCACAACACAATATAGTTTTCTTCTCCAGTCACAACAATAGCACAACACAATATAGTTCATGGCATAGTTTCATCGAAAGTTTCAAAAATCGAAGACATAGTTCATAACAGGTTTCACAAATAAAGTACATAGTTCATGATAGAGTTCACAAATCAAAGACACAGTTCATCACATGTTTCTCGAATCGAAGGCAGAGTTCATGACTAGTTTTTTGAAACGAATGCCTTATTGGGTCACATGAGGCCATTTTCCTTTCTTGTCGCGTGCCTCATCCTCCTCTTGGACTTCACAAGCCTTTGCAAGCTTTCTTGCTCTCTCTCCTCTTGATGAGCAATCTTCTCCTTATGTGCCCTCTGTTGGGAAACATAGTAATTTCAAAATTTCCTACGCACACGCAAGATCATGGTGATGCACAAACGAGAGGGGAGAGTGTTGTCTACGTACCCTCGTAGACCGAAAGCGGAAGCGTTAGCACAACGCGGTTGATGTAGTCGTACGTCTTCACGATCCGACCGATCAAGTACCGAACGTACGACACCTCCGAGTTCAGCACACGTTCAGCCCGATGACGTCCCTCGAACTCCGATCCAGCCGAGTGTTGAGGGAGAGTTTCGTCAGCACGACGGCGTGGTGACGATGTTGATGTTCTACCGACGCAGGGCTTCGCCTAAGCACCGCTACAGTATTATCGAGGTGGACTATGGTGGAGGGGGGCACCGCACACGGCTAAGAGATCAAGAGATCAATGTTGTGTCTATGGGGTGCCCCCTGCCCCCGTATATAAAGGAGCAAGGGGGGGTGCGGCCGGCCAGGGAGAGGGCGCGCCAGGAGGAGTCCTACTCCCACCGGGAGTAGGACTCCCTTTCCTAGTTGGAATAGGATTCGGGAGAAGGAAAGAAAGAGGGGAAGAAGGAAAGAGGGGGCCGGCCCCCCTTGCCCTAAACCAATTCGGTTTGGGCCTTGGGGGGCGCCCCACACTTCCCTTGCTGCCCTCTATTTCCACTAAGGCCCATGTAGGCCCATTAAGCCGGGGGTTCCGGTAACCTCCCGGTACTCCGGTAAAATCCCGATTTCACCCGGAACACTTCCGACATCCAAATATAGGCTTCCAATATATCAATCTTTATGTCTCGACCATTTCGAGACTCCTCGTCATGTCTTGATCACATCCGGGACTCCAACAACCTTCGGTACATCAAAACATATAAACTCATAATATAACTGTCATCGTAACTTAAGCGTGCGGACCCTACGGGTTCGAGAACTATGTAGACATGACCGAGACACGTCTCCGGTCAATAACCAATAGCGGAACCTGGATGCTCATATTGGCTCCTACATATTCTACGAAGATCTTTATCGGTCAAACCGCATAACAACATACGTTGTTCCCTTTGTCATCGGTATGTTACTTGCCCGAGATTCGATCGTCGGTATCTCAATACCTAGTTCAATCTCGTTACCGGCAAGTCTCTTTACTCGTTCCGTAATACATCATCCCGCAACTAACTCATTAGTTGCAATGCTTGCAAGGCTTAAGTGATGTGCATTACCGAGAGGGCCCAGAGATACCTCTCCGACAATCGGAGTGACAAATCCTAATCTCGAAATACGCCAACCCAACATGTACCTTTGGAGATACCTGTAGAGCACCTTTATAATCACCCAATTACATTGTGATGTTTGGTTGCACACAAAGTGTTCCTCCGGTAAACGGGAGCTGCATAATCTCATAGTCATAGGAACATGTATAACTCATGAAGAAAGCAATAGCAACATACTAAACGATCGGGTGCTAAGCTAATGGAATGGGTCATGTCAATCAGATCATTCACCTAATGATGTGATCCCGTTAATAAAATAACAACTCTTTGTCCATGGTTAGGAAACATAACCATCTTTGATTAACGAGCTAGTCTAGTAGAGGCATACTAGTGACACTCTGTTTGTCTATGTATTCACACATGTATTATGTTTCCGGTTAATACAATTCTAGCATGAATAATAAACATTTATCATGATATAAGGAAATAAATAATAACTTTATTATTGCCTCTAGGGCATATTTCCTTCAATCTCCCACTTGCACTAGAGCCAATAATCTAGATTACACAGTAATGATTCTAACACCCATGGAGCCTTGGTGCTGATCATGTTTTGCTCGTGGAAGAGGCTTAGTCAACGGGTCTGCAACATTCAGATCCGTATGTATCTTGCAAATCTCTATGTCTCCCACCTGGACTAGATCCCGGATGGAATTGAAGCGTCTTTTGATGTGCTTGGTTCTCTTGTGAAATCTGGATTCCTTCGCCAAGGCAATTGCACCAGTAGTGTCACAAAAGATTTTCATTGGACCCGATGCACTAGGTATAACACCTAGATCGGATATGAACTCCTTCATCCAGACTCCTTCATTCGCTGCTTCCGAAGCAGCTATGTATTCCGCTTCACACATAGATCCCGCCACGACGCTCTGTTTAGAACTGCACCAACTGACAGCTCCACCATTTAATGTAAACACGTATCCGGTTTGCGATTTAGAATCGTCCGTAACCGTTTACGATGAGCTCTTTGTCACCTCCATATACGAGAAACATATCCTTAGTCCTTTTCAGCTACTTCAGGATGTTCTTGACCGCTGTCCAGTGATCCACTCCTGGATTACTTCGGTACCTCCCTGCTAGACTTATAGCAAGGCACACATCAGGTCTGGTACACAGCATTGCATACATGATAGAGCCTATGGCTGAAGCATAGGGAACATCTTTCATTTTCTCTCTATCTTCTGCAGTGGTTGGGCATTGAGTCTGACTCAACTTCACACCTTGTAACACAGGCAAGAACCCTTTCTTTGCTTGATCCATTTTGAACTTCTTCAAAATCTTGTCAAGGTATGTGCTTTGTGAAAGTCCAATTAAGCGTCTTGATCTATCTCTATAGATCTTTATGCCTAATATGTAAGTAGCTTCACCGAGGTCTTTCATTGAAAAACTCTTATTCAAGTATCCCTTTATGCTATCCAGAAATTCTATGTCATTTCCAATCAGTAATATGTCATCCACATATAATATCAGAAATGCTACAGAGCTCCCACTCACTTTCTTGTAAATACAGGCTTCTCCAAAAGTCTGTATAAAACCAAATGCTTTGATCACACTATCAAAGCGTTTATTCCAACTCCGAGAGGCTTGCACCAGTCCATAAATGGATCGCTGGAGCTTGCACACTTTGTTAGTTCCCTTTGGATCGACAAAACCTTCCAGTTGCATCATATACAACTCTTCTTCCAGAAATCCATTCAGGAATGCAGTTTTGGCATCCATCTGCCAAATTTCATAATCATAAAATGCGGCAATTGCTAACATGATTCGGACAGACTTAAGCATCACTACGGGTGAGAAGGTCTCATCGTAGTCAACCCCTTGAACTTGTCGAAAACCTTTTACGACAAGTCGAGCTTTGTAGACAGTAATATTACCGTCAGCGTCAGTCTTCTTCTTGAAGATCCATTTATTCTCAATTGCTTGCCGATCATCGGGCAAGTCAACCAAAGTCCATACTTTGTTCTCATACATGGATCCCATCTCAGATTTCATGGCTTCAAGCCATTTTGCGGAATCTGGGCTCACCATCGCTTCTTCATAGTTTGTAGGTTCGTCATGGTCTAGTAACATAACTTCTAGAACAGGATTACCGTACCACTCTGGTGCGGATCTTACTCTGGTTGACCTACGAGGTTCAGTAACAACTTGATCTAAAGTTTCATGACCATCATCATTAACTTCCTCACTAATTGGTGTAGGTGTCGTAGAAACCGTTTTATGTGATAAACTACTTTCCAATAAGGGAGCAGGTACATTTACCTCATCAAGTTCTACTTTCCTCCCACTCACTTCTTTCGAGAGAAACTCCTTCTCTAGAAAAACTCCAAATTTGGCAACAAAAGTCTTGCCTTCGGATCTGTGATAGAAGGTGTACCCAACAGTCTCCTTTGGGTATCCTATGAAGACACATTTCTCCGATTTGGGTTCGAGCTTATCAGGTTGAAGCTTTTTCACATAAGCATCGCAGCCCCAAACTTTCAGAAATGACAACTTTGGTTTCTTACCAAACCATAGTACATAAGGCGTCGTCTCAACAGATTTTGATGGTGCCCTATTTAAGGTGAATGTGGCCGTCTCTAAAGCATAACCCCAAAATGATAGCGGTAAATCAGTAAGAGACATCATAGATCGCACCATATCTAGTAAAGTACGATTACGACGTTCGGACACACCATTACGCTGTGGTGTTCCGGGTGGCGTGAGTTGCGAAACTCTTCCGCATTGTTTCAAATGAAGACCAAACTCATAACTCAAATATTCTCCTCCATGATCATATCGTAGATACTTTATTTTCTTGTTACGATGATTTTCAACTTCACTCTGAAATTCTTTGAACTTTTCAAATGTTTCAGACTTATGTTTCATTAAGTAGATATACCCATATCTGCTTAAATCATCTATGAAGGTGAGAAAATAATGATATCCGCCACGAGTCTCAACATTCATTGGACCACATACATCTGTATGTATGATCTCCAACAAATCCGTTGCTCTCTCCATAGTTCTGGAGAACGGCGTTTTAGTCATCTTGCCCATGAGGCATGGTTCACAAGTACCAAGTGATTCATAATCAAGTGGTTCCAAAAGTCCATCAGTATGGAGTTTCTTCATGCGTTTTATTCCGATATGACCTAAATGGCAGTGCCACAAATAAGTTGCACTATCATTATCAACTCTGCATCTTTTGGCTTCAATATTATGAATATGTGTATCACCACTATCGAGATTTAGTAAAAATAGACCACTCTTCAAGGGTGCATGACCATAAAAGATATTACTCATATAAATAGAACAACCATTATTCTCTGATTTAAATGAATAACCATCTGGCATCAAACAAGATCCAGATATAATGTTCATGCTCAACGCTGGCACCAAATAACAATTATTTAGGTCTAATACTAATCCCGAAGGTAGATGTAGAGGTAGGGTGCCGACTGCGATCCCATCGACTTTGGAACCATTTCCCACGCGCATCGTCACCTCGTCCTTAGCCAATCTTCGCTTAATCTGTAGCCCGTGTTTCGAGTTGCAAATGTTAGCAACAGAACCAGTATCAAATACCCAGGTGCTACTGCGAGCATTAGTAAGGTACACATCAATAACATGTATATCACATATACCTTTGTTCACTTTGCCATCCTTCTTATCCGCCAAATACTTGGGGCAGTTCCGCTTCCAGTGACCAGTCTGCTTGCAGTAGAAGCACTTAGTCTCAGGCTTAGGTCCAGACTTGGGTTTCTTCTCCTGAGCAGCAACTTGTTTGCTGTTCTTCTTGAAGTTCCCCTTCTTCTTCCCTTTGCCCTTTTTCTTGAAACTGGTGGTCTTATTGACCATCAACACTTGATGCTCCTTCTTGATTTCTACCACCGCGGCCTTTAGCATCGCGAAGAGCTCGGGAATAGTCTTATTCATCCCTTGCATATTATAGTTCATCATGAAGCTTTTGTAGCTTGGTGGCAGTGATTGAAGAACTCTGTCAATGACACTATCAACAGGAAGATTAACTCCCAGTTGAGTCAAGTGATTATGATACCCAGACATTTTGAGTATATGTTCACTGACAGAACTATTCTCCTCCATCTTGCAGCTATAGAACTTATTGGAGACTTCATATCTCTCAATCCGGGCATTTTCTTGAAATATTAACTTCAACTCCTGGAACATCTCATATGCTCCATGACATTCAAAACGTCGTTGAAGACCCGGTTCTAAGCCGTAAAGCATGGCACACTGAACTATCGAGTAGTCATCAGCTTTGCTCTGCCAGACGTTCATAACATCTGGTGTTGCTCCTGCAGCAGGCTTGGCACTTAGCGGTGCTTCTAGGACATAATTCTTCTGTGCAGCAATGAGGATAATCCTCAAGTTACGGACCCAGTCCGTGTAATTGCTACCATCATCTTTCAACTTTGCTTTCTCAAGGAACGCATTAAATTCAATGGAACAACATCACGGGCCATCTATCTACAATCAACATAGAAAAGCAAGATACTATCAGGTACTAAGTTCATGATAAATTTAAGTTCAATTAATCATATTATTTAAGAACTCCCACTTAGATAGACATCCCTCTAATCCTCTAAGTGATCACGTGATCCATATCAACTAAACCATGTCCGATCATGACGTGAGATGGAGTAGTATCAACGGTGAACATCACTATGTTGATCATATCTACTATATGATTCACGCTCGACCTTTCGGTCTCCGTGTTCCGAGGCCATATCTGTTATATGCTAGGCTCGTCAAGTTTAACTTGAGTATTCCGCGTGTGCAACTGTTTTGCACCCGTTGTATTTGAATGTAGAGCCTATCACACCCGATCATCACGTGGTGTCTCAGCACGAAGAACTTTCGCAACGGTTCATACTCAGGGAGAACACTTGTACCTTGATAATTTAGTGAGAGATCATCTTATAATGCTACCGTCAATCAAAGCAAGATAAGATGCATAAAAGATAAACATCACATGCAATCAATATAAGTGATATGATATGGCCATCATCATCTTGTGCTTGTGATCTCCATCTCCGAAGCACCATCATGATCGCCATCGTCACCGGCGTGACACCTTGATCTCCATCGTAGCATTGTTGTCGTCTCGCCAATCTTATGCTTCCACGACTATCGCTACCGCTTAGTGATAAAGTAAAGCATTACAGGGCGATTGCATTGCATACAATAAAGCGACAACCATGTGGCTCCTGCCAGTTGCCAATAACTCAGTTACAAAACATGATCATCTCATACGATAAAATTTAGCATCATGCCTTGACCATATCACATCACAACATGCCCTGCAAAAACAAGTTAGACGTCCTCTACTTTGTTGTTGCAAGTTTTACGTGGCTGCTACGGGTTTAGCAAGAACCGTTCTTACCTACGCATCAAAACCACAACGATAGTTTGTCAAGTTGGTGCTGTTTTAACCTTCGCAAGGACCGGGCGTAGCCACACTCGGTTCAACTAAAGTTGGAGAAACTGACACCCGTCAGCCACCTGTGTGCAAAGCACGTCGGTAGAACCAGTCTCGCGTAAGCGTACGCGTAATGTCGGTCCGGGCCACTTCATCCAACAATACCGCCAAACCAAAGTATGACATGCTGATAAGCAGTATGACTTATATCGCCCACAACTCAGTTGTGTTCTACTCGTGCATATGACATCTACGCATAAAACCAGGCTCAGATGCCACTTTTGGGAAACGTAGTAATTTCAAAAATTTCCTACGCACACGCAAGATCATGGTGATGCACAGCAACGAGAAGGGAGAGTGTTGTCCACATACCCTCGTAGACCAAAAGCGGAAGCGTTAGTAGAACGCGGTTGATGTAGTCGTACATCTTCACGATCCGACCGTTCAAGTACCGAACGTACGGCACCTCCGAGTTCAGCACACGTTCAGCCCGATGATGTCCCTCGAACTCCGATCCAGCTGAGTGTTGAGGGAGAGTTTCGTCAGCACGACGGCGTGGTGACGATGTTGATGTTCTACCGACACAGGGCTTCGCCTAAGCACCGCTACAGTATTATCGAGGTGGACTATGATGGAGGGGGGCACCGCACACGGCTAAGAGATCAAGAGATCAACTGTTGTGTCTATAGGGTGCCCCCGGCCCCTGTATATAAAGGAGCAAGGGGGTGCGGCCGGCCAGGGAGAGGGCGCGCTAGGAGGAGTCCTACTCCCACCGGGAGTAGGACTCCCCCGCTTTCCTAGTTGGAATAGGATTCGGGAGAATGAAAGAAAGAGGGGAAGAAGGAAAGAGGGGGCCGGCTCCCTTGCCCTAAACCAATTTGGTTTGGGCCTTGGGGGGGGGGGCGCCCCACACTTCCCTTGCTGCCCTCTATTTCCACTAAGGCCCATGTAGGCCTATTAAGCCCCCGGGGGGTTCCGGTAACCTCCCGGTACTCCGATAAAATCCCAATTTCACCCGGAACACTTCCGACATCCAAATATAGGCTTCCAATATATCAATCTTTATGTCTCGACCATTTCGAGACTCCTCGTCATGTCCTTGATCACACCCTGAACTCCAAACAACCTTCGGTACATCAAAACATATAAACTCATAATATAACTGTCATCGTAACGTTAAGCGTGCGGACCCTACGGGTTCGAGAACTATGTAGACATGACCGAGGCACGTCTCCGTTCAATAACCAATAGCGGAACCTGGATGCTCATATTGGCTCCTACATATTCTACGAAGATCTTTGTCGGTCAAACCGCATAACAACATACGTTGTTCCCTTTGTTATCGGTATGTTACTTGCCCGAGATTCGATCGTCGGTATCTCAATACCTATTTCAATCTCGTTACGAGCAAGTATCTTTACTCGTTCCGTAATACATCATCCTGCAACTAACTCATTAGTTGCAATGCTTGCAAGGCTTAAGTGATGTGCATTACTGAGAGGGCCCAGAGATACCTCTCTGATAATCGGAGTGACAAATCCTAATCTCGAAATACGCCAACCCAACAAGTACCTTTGGAGACACCTATAGAGCACCTTTATAATCACCCAGTTACGTTGTGACGTTTGGTAGCACACAAAGTCTTCCTCCGATAAACGGGAGTTGCATAATCTCATAGTCATAGGAACATGTATAAGTCATGAAGAAAGCAATAGCAACAAACTAAACGATCAAGTGCTAAGCTAACGGAATGGGTCAAGCCAATCACATCATTCTCCTAATGATGTGATCCCGTTAATCAAATGACAACCCATGTCAATGGTTAGGAAACTTAACCATCTTTGATCAATGAGCTAGTCAAGTAGAGGCATACTAGTGACACTCTATTTGTCTATGTATTCACACATGTATTATGTTTCCGGTTAATACAATTCTAGCATGAATAATAAACATTTATCATGATATAAGGAAATAAATAATAACTTTATTATTGCCTCTAGGGCATATTTCCTTCACGCTCTCCTCCTCGCGTTTCTTTCGCTCCATCCTCTCCTTTTCACGACGCTCTTCATCCAAGCCTCTCTGAAATGTTTCTTCAAACATCTGCTGCCTCCTTCGACAATCTCGATGTTGATCTTTCTTAACATCTTCTGGCATATCTTGATCTATCGATGTGAATACTTACAAAGTGGAGGCGGTGACCACGTATGAATAAAGAACAAATGTGGTCATTAGTAAGATAGGTTCAAGTTGTAGGGTTGAATACTCTTTGAATTTCAACAACTTACCAGCGGTACATCATAGAGGATGATCATAGGCATAGTTGGGACAAACAAAATATCTTCTTCCTTTCGTCCATGATTTCTTGCGGTCGGTGGATACCTTAACTTTGCAAACATCTCCACACCAACATGATGGAGTTCTCATATCTTTGTCCTTCACCTTATCCAACTCGGCGTCTGTCCACTTGTCCGGCATGTCCTCGCGGTTAGCACACGAGGGCCTCGTCATGGAACCGGAAGAAGCCATGCCTATAAAGAAAAATTTGGTAGTTGGTAAAGTAAAATAACATGTATATATGCAAGAAAAACAAATAACAAGACCGAATTAAGCCAATAAATGTAAGTACCGTTCACATTATTTCAACCATCCGGGTTAAGCAAGATGTCAATAGGCCTTCCTATATCAACCCTTCTCGTCCTACGACCACGGCCACCGGTACCCGACCGCCCCCACACCCTCTAATAGTGTCTCCTCGTTCACTACCGCCAAGATTCGTCCGTCCTCCACGTGCATCACTCCTACCTCCTCGTCCACTACCACTCCTACCTCCTCGTGTGCCACCGGTACCTCCTCTTTGAGCACCAGTTTGACTAGTGGGATCCGGATGTTGGCATCGGTCCGTGGCTTTTTCGTGCATTTCCTAAAATTGTGTCCCGGCTCGTCACATTGACCACAACTATTGATGTTCGGTGCCTCCATGAAATGGGTGCTACCAAATTGTTTCATTCCGGTGTATCCATCTAGATCATCCATGTCACCCCTAAACCTCTTCTTTCTCCTTCTTATTCCCTTTGTAGGCACCATGAGTTCGGGGTCGGGGACGATGTGTGGCCCATCATACTCAGGCCGCTGTGACTGATCGAGGAAGGGATGAAACCTAGGAGCCCATGTCAACCTCATTCATTCCAATGTGAACTCATGCAACCACACGATGGTACCATCGGATACGTTCAAGTTTCTGAACCTTGCGGCGGTCATCACATGCGAGCAAGGGAAATGATACTTGTGAGGTCTCTCACATTGACACCACCGGGTCTTGAGGCACACGTCATATGCTACTCCACCGTACGTCATGCCGTCCCTTGTTGTGCCACCTGGCTCATCGACTTGGTAGATTTGTTCTTTTTCATTGAAACTAATGATTTGTTGATGCCAAGACTTGCACGCTTGATGCTTCAACCAATCCTAAACTTTGAAGGGAAATTCCATTTTCTCACCTATCCATTTGGTCGTCACTTCAGAATGCCTCAGAAAATACTCGTTCAGCTTGAAAAAGGTATATTTCACTATTGTAGTGACCGGCAAGGAACGGACACCCTTGAGCACGTTGTTGAAGCATTCCACCATGTTACTTGTCATGTCTCCGTATCGGAAACCTCCTTCGTCGTAAGCACGTGACCACTTATGCTTCTCCGAAAAATGCCTTATCAAGAATTCTCTCCCTCCTTTGTTCTTCTCCAACACCTTGAATAGTTTGTCATAGCGGTTTTGGAATGTGTCGGTGTTGAATGCCACACAAACATGGGTAAGATCTTTGCAAAACTCCTTACTCTTGCATGCATGGTAAAAGTTTGCCACGAAATGCCTCATGCACCAACGGTGTTGGAGCTTTGGATAGCCTGGAATGTCAACTTCTATTGCTTTGAGAATCCCATGATGGCGATCTGATATAATGCACACCTCTCTTTTGGGGCCAATCACCTTCGTCCTCACATGATCCATAAAACCACTCCCAAGTATCATCGTGCTCGGAAGGCACCAATGCAAATGCCACTGGCAACACATTGCCATTGGACGAGTGGGCCATTGCTACCATCAACATGCCCTTGTACTTTCCGGTCAAGAATGTGCCATCAATTGACAAGATGGGGCGGCAATTCCTAAATGCATCGATGCATTGCCCAAAGCTCCAAAAAGCTCGATGAAACACCCCCTCGATTGACTCGACCCTATGGCGCATGCCCAGGTTCCTATGAGCAATGGCTCCCAACATTCTTGGAAGAATATTGTACGGGGTGACATAATCACCATGCAACATCCTTATAGCGTTTGCCTTGGCCATCCACACCTTTCCACACTTGACCGGGTACCCGAATCGTTCGAAGACCAAACTCATGAGGAACTTCACCTTCATAGTTGGATCATGGGATATCTCATTCAACAATTTGTATCCTAGATACTCGGACGCGAGTTGGCAGTGTTCCTTGCTTCGGTCCGCTTTCTCCGGTGGTATGCACTCGTGGGTGGCCACACAACTCTTCAACTCCCATTGCCCGGTTTCCTTGATCTTTCTTCCACGGACCTTCCATGGACAACCTTCTTTGTCACATTTGATGGTGTAGTGCAAATTTTGGTTGGAATGACCAACAACGAACGGCCTATGGTTCCGAATGGCGTAGTCATTCAACCATATCTTAAACTCTTGCAAACAACCAAACTTGATCCCTTTCTTTAAATGAGCATTCTCATCCTCACCCGGTGGCCTTGGATCACCCATCCTCGGGCAAGGTGATGGTTCGACCAAGCCCAACCTCATGCCACCATCAACAACGGCCTTGCTGACAAGACTAAGATCACGAAACAAAGAGGGTCCTCTTTCCTTGCCATTGACCTTCTTGTGAATTTGATTTTCTTGTGGCATGAATCCATCCTCATCCAATTCTTCCGGTGGACCCTCATCATCTAACTCATCCCTACGGCTATAAGGGAGGTTACGGTCCATGTCTTGTTGATGCACAATGACATCCAAGTCACCATTGGGATTGTAATACATCTCTTCTTCTTCCGCATACACATCATCTTGAGCAATAGCATCTCCATCAACATGAGCAATGGCATCTTCATCAACATGAACATTTACATGTTCATCAACATGAGCAACGGCCTCATCTCCAACATGATCATCACCTAGAAGAACTATGGCTCTAGCATTGATGTCCTCTTCATTTGGTTGGCTACTTGGTGGTTGGCTAGCCGCATTGTGATCATACACCATGAAAACATCATTTATTGGGGAGGACACATTCCGGTTCAAGTCGAGTAGTGGCCGAGGAACTTCAACCTTTGTGGCAAATAACTCAAGTGACTTGTCTTGTGATCCCTCAACTTTCTCCTTATACACATCCCAATGCAATTGAGAGGTGATGGGCATACTCTTTAATCGGGATTTTACTCCCACTCCCACATCATATCACCCAATAAGCTTAACACCATCACTTGGGTTAATCCAATTGAGGACGCTTCTCACTTTCACGACAATATCATCATAGCTCAGGCTTGTGTCAAAAACCATGGCCTCCTCCCCTTCGTCGGCATTTCCATCCATGAAAGCCGCCTTGTCCAAATAATGCACATTCACTAGTTTATCCATCTAAAAACAATGGAACAAAATTGAGTCATCCATGCACCGGCCATTTCATATGAATGAACTATCTAAAATATATGATTTGAATCAATCAACTAGTAACCTTAAATCATAGCACTAAACCTGGTGAGGACATCAATACCATTGTTACACCCACAGCCCCTGCTGCTATACATACTGGACCAATTACTAGAGCTCACACACGCCAATTGAATTATCAGGTACTTTCGTTTCTTGGTAATGATTCTAATGTTCATGAGAATATGATGCTGCCTAAATTGGATACATTTGTTTTGCTTACAAATGAAGGGCCTAGCTTGGACAAGAAAGATGAACCTTGGAGCAAGTTCAAGCATGGAGAGGATGGCATGCGCAAGGGGATCAAGAACGGAGTTACAAGTGATGATTTCAGGTTTGAAGCCATCATAAGGAGTGCATGAAGCCTTGGACGAAATATACAAGATGCCACTTCATAAATTTCGTCCAGAGGCTATTCTAGGTGCTGCGTCATCTTATTATTGGGCCAGGCCCATGTATTTTCGAAATACTTAAGTATAGGCTGTTTTTAGAGTCCGTATGTGTGGGGAAACAAGAGTTAGGGTTGGTTTCGGACCCCTCCTCCAAGGGCCACGAAATTCCCCCCTCTTCCTCCATATATACAGCCCTTAGGGTATCGTTTAGACTTTGGGTTTTGTTTAGATTAAAAGTTCGCCATAGCTGCAACTTCGCGTACTTCGTTTGTGTCCAACGACCAGACCAAGACGTCATAAAACCCCACCTTCATTAATAAAGCTTTCCTCTTTAATTCGCAATATCCAGATTGCAATCTTAGTTTCTTGCTTGTTCTTTGTTTGCTCGCAGGAAATAGACCCTCGTGGTCAGGTTGATCGTGCTCCGGCATGGTCAATAACCCTCGGAAGTTGGTTTAGCGATTGCTAAGGTGCGACGTCGTCGCACGTTCGTAGTCGGATCGTCAAAGTCGACTCCCACAGAAAACGATATCTATCTCATCGAAACATCGGGACACCTTCGCCTCTATCAAGTGGTATCAGATTTCCAGGTTGCTCGGTGAGATTTTACAGTTTTTTGTAGTTTAGATCGAGTCTGTTCTTCATACCTACAGTCCACGAAAAAAGCCAAAAAAATAGGGTTAGTTCATTATATCCGAACCAATCTGAGCCTTTGCATAGTCTTTTTAGAGTTTTGCTTTGTTGAATTTGCGGTTGCATCGTCGTGTTGAGTTGCTGGTCTTAGCGTCTAGTCCCTTAGAGTTTCGAGTTCTGTTCACAGGTTGTCACACCGCCGCCGCACCATCGTCATCATCTTTGCCATATACCACCACCCCACCATATACATCGCCGCTGCCATATACAACCACCATTCCGAGTCCACATATACCATCGCCATATACAACCACCAATCCGAGTCCGCATATACCATCGCCATATACCACCACCAATCCAAGTCCAGATATACCATCGCCATATACAACCACTAGTCCGAGTTCCAGCAGATTCATCGCCGCCACCAGTCCGAGTTCCACCACATTCATCTCTGGTACCAGTCCTAGTCCGAGTCCAATATTTGTTGATTTGTTTTCGAGTTCCAGATCACGCGATACTTCGAGTCGTGACAGAGTAGGACTCCCAAAATTCCGTGCTACCCGCAGTAGAAAAATAGTTACAAACTAAAAAAAACTAAGTCTGGAAAATTCTGGCTAGGCAGTTTTTAGACCATTTGTAGACTTTTTCGAAAAAAATTTATTGCGGAGCAAAAAAAAGAGGAAAAAAAGTAAAAAAAAAGAGAAAAAAAGTAAAAAATTCAGAGCGTGCTCCTCCCTTGTTTACGTGCAGCGCCGTGATTTTGTTAGTGTTTTAGGCTCACATCTCTAGCACGGTCTAGTCTAGGACCAGCACAGTACCGTCGTTGAGCGTTTATTCAACTTTGCATCTCTGAATTGATTAGTGCTGACCCTTTTTGCTACCATATTATAAGCCTTCCCAACTCCACATACATCTACGTCGTGCGTTTGACTCTCCCTAGTAATCGCTTTATCCAAGCTTTGAGAGTTTTGACTACGACGGTTGCCGATCACCGCCTACTGCTGGGTAAGAACTGGTAAGAATTTGAGATTTGCTTGACAGATTTGTGACACCCACCACCATCTCTTGTTTGTAGTCTGTAGGATCATATTCTTGTGTGTTTCTATTGCTGCTAACCATGGAAGGATCACAAGCCGGCGAGACTGACTGCGAGAATATGACGAATAAGGAGTTGCATGATAAATTTCAGCAAATGATGAGTTGACAGGTGCAAGATGTGCTAAACAGATTTGAAGAGGCCATGGAGAAGATAGATGGCATGGAGAAGATGTTCGAAACAAAGCTCGATAACAAGTTTAATGAATTGCTCGCGTGTATTCCACCACCACCACCGGCTGCACCTAACGCACCTCTACAACAACAACAACAACAACAACAACAACAACGTCGCCTTCCCAATCAAGTGGGACGAGCACAACACGTTCCCATTGAACTTGGGCAAAATTCTAGTGTCGTTGTTGATGCTTCTGTAGCTCCTGCTGCTACTGCAGAGGTGGAGGACCATTACGAGGATGAGATTGATCAAAATCAGAACTGCGTGCAACCACCAGCACCACCACCACTAGGTCGTCCTCAGGTATATCATCGCAACGGTAGGGCTGCACCACCATATGAGGTACGATATCATGACCATCTTCCTAAACTGAAATTGAATATTCCACCATTTGAGGGTAGATATGTTCCTGATATATATCTTACTTGGGAGTTAGAAACTGAACAACGTTTTACATGTTTACAATATCCCGAGGAGAGACGTGTTCCTGCTGCTGTTTGTGCTTTCACTAGCTTCGCATGTGTTTGGTGGTTTGAACATTGTAGATTATATCCTATTCCAACTACTTGGGCTGCTTTGAAAATTGCTATGCGTACTCGTTGGGTTTCACCATATTATCAACGTGAATTACTTCAAAAATTGCAGCATTTAAGACAAGGAAAAAATTCTGTAGAAGAATATTATCAGGAATTACAAACTGACATGATTAGATGTGGTATTGTTGAGGAGAATGAAGCTATGCTTGCATGTTTTATGGGTGGATTAAATAGAGAGATTCAGACCATTCTAGAGTATAAGGAGTATACTAATATCACTCGTTTATTCCATCTTGCTTGAAAGCTGAACGTGAAGTGCAGGATCGACAGGCATTGGTGCGAACTAACTTTTCTACAGGTTGATCTTCATCATGCACACCACATGCATCCTCTACTTCCACTGCACCAGCATCTCCATCAGGTGCCACCTCCAGCCGTGATACAAGAAAGTAGGCACAACCACCACTATCGGCCAAGAGCACACCTGCCGGGCCTGCGCAGAGCTCTTCTTCTTCCATGGCATCAACAGGGCACACAAGTGATATTATTTGTCGTCGTTGTAAGGGAAGAGGACATTTTGTGAGAGAATGCAAATCTCAGCATGTGATGATTGCTACTAAGGATGGTGGGTATGAGTCCGCTAGTGACTATGATGAGGATACTCATGAAGAACACGGTGGATAGGATTCTGATCATGAGAGGCAATACATGGCTTTTGAAGATGCTGACAGGTATGAATGTTTAGTTGCTCAACGTGTTTTGAGTGTGCAGGTTACACAAGCTGAGCAAAATCAGAGGCATAATTTGTTCCATACAAAGGGAGTTGTGAAGGAACGTTCTGTTCGCGTCATCATAGATGGAGGGAGCTGCAATAACTTGGCTAACATGGAGATGGTGGAGAAGCTATCTCTCACCACAAGACCACATCCACATCCTTACTACATCCAATGATTCAACAACAGCGACAAGGTTAAGGTAACACGTACTGTTCATGTGCATTTCAGTATCTCTACATATGCTGATTATGTTGATTGTGATGTGGTACCTATGCAAGCATGTTCCTTATTACTTGGTAGACCATGGCAATTTGATAAAAATTCTATACACCATGGTAGAAACAATCAGGATACTCTTGTTCATAAGGATACAAATATTACTTTGCTTCCTATGACTCCTGATTCCATTTTGAAAGATGATATTAATAGAGCTAATAAAGCAAAATAGGAGAAAAATAAAAGTGAAATCAGATTGTGGCAAAAGAATTTGAGCAACAAATGAAGCCTAGTAATAAACCATCTAGTGTTGCTTCTGAAATTAAATTTAAAAGTGCATGTTTACTTGCCACCAAATCTAATATTGATGATTTAGATTTTAGCAAATCTGTTTGCTATGCTTTTGTGTGCAAAGATGCATTATTTTCATTCAAGGACGTGCCTTCCTCTTTGCCTCCTGTTGTCACTAACATTTTGCAGGAGTTCGCTGACGTCTTTCCACAATACGTGCCACCGGGATCACCACCTATTCGAGGGATTGAGCATCAAATTGACTTAATTCCTGGTGCATCATTACGCAACCGTACACCATACCGTACCAATCCAGAGGAGACAAAGGAGATTATGCGTCAAGTATAAGAACTGCTCGACAAAGGTTATATACGCGAATCCCTTAGTCCTTGTGATGTTCCTATCATTTTAGTGCCAAAAAAGGATGGTACGTCGCGTATGTGCGTTGATTGTAGAGGCATTAATAATATTAATATTCGTTATCGTCATCCTATTCCTAGGCTAGATGATATGCTTGATGAATTGAGTGGCTCTACAATATTCTCCAAAGTTGATTTGCGTAGTGGATACCATCAAATTCGTATGAAATTGGGAGATGAATGGAAAACATCATTTAAAACTAAGTTTGGATTATATGAGTGGTTAGTCATGCCTTTTGTGTTAACTAATGCACCTAGTACTTTCATGAGATTAATGAACGAAGTTTTATGTGCTTTCATTGGAAGATTTGTGGTAGTTTACTTTGATGACATATTGATTTATAGCAAATCTTTGGAGGAACATTTGGAACATTTACGTGCTGTTTTTATTGCTCTACATGATGCATGTTTATTTGGTAACATTGGAAAGTGCACCTTTTGCACCGACCGAGTGACTTTTCTTGGCTATGTTGTTACTCCACAGGGAATTGAAGTTGATAAAGCCAAGATTGAAGCTATTGAGAGTTGGCCGCAGCCCAAAACGGCCACACAAGTGAGGAGTTTCCTTGGCCTCACTGGTTTCTATAGGCGTTTTGTGAGAGATTTCAGCACCATTGCCGCACTTCTCAATGAGCTTACAAAGAAGGATGTGCCTTTTGTTTGGGGTACCGCATAGGAAGAAGCCTTCATATATTGAAAGATAAGTTGACACGTGCTCCTTTACTCCAACTTCCCGATTTTAATAAGACTTTTGAGCTTGAATGTGATGCTAGTGGAATTGGATTAGGAGGTGTGTTATTACAAGATGGCAAACCTGTTGCATACTTTTCTGAACAATTGAGTGGGCCTAGTCTGAACTATTCTACTTATGATAAAGAATTATATGCTCTTGTTCGGACCTTAGAAACATGGCAACATTATTTATGGCCCAAGGAATTTGTTATACATTCTGATCATGAATCTTTGAAACACATTAAAAGTCAAGCAAAACTGAACCGTAGACATGCTAAATGGGTTGAATTCATTGAGACTTTCCCTTATGTCATTAAACACAAGAAGGGTAAATAAAATGTTATTGCTAATGCATTGTCTCGGAGTTATACTATGCTTTCACAACTTGACTTTAAAACATTTGGTTTGGAGACCATCAAAGATCAATATGTGCATGATCCTGAATTTAAAGATGTATTGCAGAATTGTAAGGAAGGGAGAACTTGGAATAAGTTCGTTCTTAACGATGGATTTGTGTTTCGTGCTAACAAGCTATGCATTCCAGCTAGCTCCGTTCGTATTTTGTTGTTGCAGGAGGCACATGGAGGAGGATTAATGGGACACTTTGGCGTCAAGAAGACGGAGGATATACTTGCTACACATTTCTTTTGGCCAAAGTTGAGACGAGATATTGAGCGTTTTGTTGCTCACTGCACTACATGTCAAAAAGCTAAGTCACGACTCAATCCTCATGGTTTACATATGTCTTTGCCTGTACCTAGTGTTCCTTGGGAGGATATATCTATGGACTTTATTTTAGGTTTACCTCGAACGAAGAAGGGGAGGGATAGCATATTTGTTGTCGTTGATAGGTTCTCGAAAATGGCACACTTTATACCATGTCATAAAAGCGATGATGCTGTTAATGTTGCTGATTTGTTCTTTCGTGAAATTATTCGCTTGCATGGTGTGCCAAATACTATTGTTTCTGATCGTGATACTAAGTTTCTTAGCCACTTTTGGAGATGTTTATGGGCTAAGTTGGGGACTAAACTGCTTTTTAGTACTACTTGTCACCCCCAAACTGATGGACAAACTGAAGTAGTCAATAGAACATTGTCTACTATGCTTAGGACTGTTTTGAAGAATAATAAGAAAATGTGGGAAGAATTCTTGCCTCATATTGAATTTGCTTATAATCATTCATTGCATTCTACTAATAAGATGTGCCCTTTTGAAATTGTGTATGGTTTCCTACCTCGTGCACCTATTGATTTGTTGCCTCTTCCATCTTCGGAGAAGGTTAATTTTGATGCTAAAGAACGTGCTGAATTGATTTAAAAATGCATGAGTTAACTAAGGAAAACATTGAGCGTATGAATGCTAAATATAAACTTGCTGGAGATAAGGGTAGAAAACATGTTGTGTTTGCACCTGGAGGTCTTGTTTGGTTACATTTGTGTAAGGATGGATTTCCTAATTTTCGCAAATCAAAGCTAATGACATGTGCTGATGGTCCATTTAAGGTGTTAGAGAAAATAAATGATAATGCATATAAACTTGAGCTACCTGCAGATTTTGGGGTTAGTCCCACTTTTAACATTGCTGATTTGAAGCCTTATTTGGGTGAGGAAGATGAGCTTTCAAAACTAGAGGAAGAACTAGGGGTTTCAAAACTAGTTGATTCCAACAAAAGTAGATGATTTGAACCAACCAAATGAAGGGGGATGGGAGAGGTACCTTGGCTGATGCAAATGCCCACGATCCACCGGAAAAATTTCAAGCAATGGAGGGGATCTAGTGGGTGCTTGGGTGGGGGAGAAGAGGGGGAGAGAGTGAGAGCTCGGGGAAGAAGATGAGTGGAGTGGGTGGGTGGTGAGTGGGCCCCACAAACCTTATCCCCCAGGACCCTACCACCAGCGACCTCGGCGGTAGGGTGTTGGAGCCTACCGCCAGGGTCGGCAGCGGTAGGACCCTTTGCCACGTCAGTCGCCCGTTAACGGCCAGACGGCCGTCAACGGAACCTATCGCGAGGAGGGACGGCGGTAGCCTGTAGGTCGCTACCGCGAGGGCCTCCGACGGTTGCCAAAAGGGTCAAATCTCAAAAAAAATCATACCGGGGTCAGATCCCGATTTTATACGACAAAAGGGTCAAAACACGAAATTTCGACTTTTTCGCGCCGGTGCCCAAAAAAACCCGAGTCACGCCCCCAAGACGCCAAAATCCGCCAGCTCGGTCTGTTTTTGGGCCCAGTGATCCTAGGTCGAACCCAACGCACTGGTGGCACAGGCTCCAGCGGAAGGGAAACCCACGCCTGGGCCGCACTGTCAGGCGAAAAGTCAAGACAAACGGCCAGATTTGCCCCCACCCCACCCCCGCGCCCTCCCACCACCTTGTCGATCCCAGCACCGCCCACCACCCACCACCGCTAGATAGGTCAATCCCTGCCGGTTCCCAAACAGAAAATAAAGTTTATTCCTTTTTCCACCATACTTTCACTTTCCATGGCTAACCGTATCCACGGGTGCCCTCCATACCAACACTTATCAAGGAATTTATTATTTGACAACATAAAGTAAATTCATTTTTGCATTTTGGGACTGGGCATCCCTTATACCTTTGCCTTACTCTCGTGCAATGACAAGTGAATAAACACTCATCTTGAGAATATCACATCTAGCATGGAAAATATTAGCCACCCCACACTGCTCCGCGAGCGAAACAAACACACAAAAGAGAAGTTTATTTTGAAAATTAATTAGAGATGGCACATACAAATTTGCTTACAACGGCAAAAGAATATCGCATATAGGTAGATATAGTGGACTCATGTGGCAAAACTAGTTTAAAGGTTTTTGGATGCACAAGTAGTGATCATACTTAGTGCAAAATGAAGGCTAGCAAAAGATTGGGAAGCGACCAACCAAGAAACGAATAATCTCACAAGCGAGCATTAAGCATAACTAACACCGAATAATGCACCATAAGTAGGATATAATTTCATTGCATAACTATTGACCTTCGTGCTTGCATAAGGAATCACAAACATTAACACCAATATTCTTACTAAGCATAATTACTGATGGAGATGACTCACATATCACATCATCATATCTCAAAACCATTACTAAGAATCAAGTTTATTTTGTCCAATGATCTTCATGAAAGTTTCTATTATATCCTTCTTGGATATTTATCACTTTGGGACTAATTTTCTTGTGATGCTTTTGACATGCTCAAACAAATATAAGTGAAGATCATGAGCATAATATTTCTTTATCTCAAATTAATTTAAGTGAAGCAAGAGAGAATTTCATGAAAAATACTAAAGCACACCATGCTCAAAAAGGTATAAGTGAAGCACTAGAGCAAGTCCATAGCTCATAAAAATTTAAGTAAATTGGAGAGAACAATTCTAAGAAGTCATGACATAATTTTGGCTCTCTCAAATAGGTGTGTCCAGCAAGGATTGATGACTTAAAACACAAAATAAAACAAGAAAAGACTCATATCATACAAGACACTCCAAGCAAAACACATATCATGTGACGAATAAAAATATAGTTTCGAATAAAATACCGATGGTCGTTAGAAGAAAGAGGGGATGCCACTCGGGGGCATCCCCAAGCTTAGTTGGTTGCTCATTCTTGGATAATAGCTTGGGATGTCGGGGCATCCCCAAGCTTAGTCTCTTCTATCCTTTATTCCTTCATCCATCGTAAGATAACCCAAAACTGGAAAACTTCAATCACACAAAACTCAACAAAAACCTTCGTGAGATCCGTTAGTATAAGAATAATAAATCACTACTATAAGTGCTGTATCAAACCAATTCATATTTTGTTCTTGCATTATATCTACTGTATTACAACTTTTATATGGCTAAACTCATCAAAGAAAACCATAGAGCCATCAAAATAAGCACACAACATAAAGAAAACAGAATCTGTCAAAACAGAACAGTCTGTAGCAATCTGACTATTTCAAATACTTCTGTAACTTCAAAAATCCAGGAAAATTAGTAAGGTCTAAGAAATTTGTATATTGACCTACTGCAAGTGGAATGGGTATTTTATCGCTCTCTGGTAAAAAATGAAAATTAATTTCGTGAGCGTAAAAGTTTCTGTTTTTCCAGCAAGATCAAACAACTATCACCCAAGAAGATCCTAACACTAATTAAAACATAAAAACACAATCATAACAGTAGCATAATTGTGCTAACACTCAAAACAGGAAGCAAAAAGCAAAAATAAAATTTATTCATTGGGTTGCCTCCCAACAAGCGCTATAGTTTTACGCCCTTAGCTAGGCATAAAGCAAGGATCTAAGTTTTGTCATCTTTGGTTCAGACTCATAAGATGTCCTCATGATTGATTCATATGGTGGCCTAATTCTTGTTCTAGGAAAGTGTTCCATACCCTTCCTCAAAGGAAATTGGAACTTAATATTGCCTTCTTTCATATCAATCACGGCACCGATAGTGCGTAAAAACGGTCTACCAAGAATAATTGGACAAGACGGATTGCAATCAATATCAAGAACAATAAAATCTATGGGCACATAATTCCTATTTGCAAGAATAATAACATCATTAATTCTTCCCCATAGGCTTTTTAATAGTAGAATCCGCCAAGTGCAAATTCAAAGAACACGATTCAAGATCGGTAAGACCAAGCACATCACATAAAGATTTCGGAATAGTAGAAACACTAGCACCCAAGTCACACCGAGGCAAAACACTCATAATTTTTAATCTTGAATTTGATAGTAGGTTCCCACTCATCATGCAATTTTCTAGGAATTGATACTTCTAATTCCAATTTTTCTTCAAAAGCTTTCATCATAGCATCAACAATATGTTTAGTAAAAGTTTTTTTGTTCATAAGCATGGGTGAATTTATCATGGATTGCAACAAAGAAATACAATAAATCAAAGAGCAACTATCATAATTAAAGTCTTTGTAATCCAAAAGAGTGGGCACATCACTAGCTAAAGTTTTGACCTCTTCAAACCCACTTTCATCAATTTTCTCAACAAGATTTTCACCCTCCAAAATATTGGGACGCCTTCTACCTAAAGTTGACTCTTCTCCAGTCCCTTTTTCACCAATATTAAATTTACTAAACAATGAATCAATAGAAGAAACACCAATCATTTTAAGATCTTCATCACTTTTGCGAAAGAAATCACTAGAAAACGCTTTTTCTAAAAATTCTCTTTTAGCTCTAAGCATAGCGGTTCTTTTCTTACTTTCATCCATAGAAACATAAAGAGATTTAATTGATTCAGCTACTTTAGGCAAAAAAAATTCATCTTGAGATTTTCCACATCATGAGCAATTCTATCAACACTTCTAGACAAATCATCAATCTTACTTCAACTTTTCTTCTATGGAAGTGTTGAAAACTTTTTGTGTATTGATAAATTCTTTAATATTGTTCTCAAGGAAGAGGTGTTCCTATTATTATTTATAAGATTTATTTCCATAGGAATTACCATAATAATTAGAGGAATTACTAGGAAAAGGCCTAGGATTAAAATTACTCCATAAGCATTGTTATTGAAATTATTTCGAGAGATGAAATTCACATCTACGGCATCACTATTTTGCTCAATCAAAGTAGACAAAGGCATATCATTAAGATCAATAGGAGTACTTCTACTAGCAATCCAATTTCACAAGAGCAAACTTTTCACTCAAAGAAGAAATTTCTTCAACTGAATTAACTTTTTTACTAGTAGGAGCCCTTTCGGTATGCCATTGCGAATAATTTGCCTTAATATTATCAAGCAATTTGGTGGCTTCACCCAAAGTAATTTCCATAAAAGTACCACCCGTGACAGAATCTAAAAGATTACGAAGACAAAATTCAACCCGCATTAGAAATTTTGTATGACTCATCCAAAGATTTAACCCATGAGTTGGGCAATTCCTTAGCATCATTTTCATCTCCAAAATTGTGCAACATGCTCATGTTCAAGTTGCTTGAAATTCATGATCTGGGTTCTAAGGGAAATAATTTTTGCGGGAGGAAAATACTTAGTGATAAAAGCATCTTTGCACTGTTCCAAGAATCAATACTATTGCGAGGCAAAGAAGAGAACCAAATTTTTGCAGAATCACGCAAAGAAAACAGAAATAATTTCATCTTGACCACATCATTGTCCACATCTTTTTTATTTTGCATATCGCGTAATTCCAGAAGGTATTAAGATGGGACGCGACATCCTCATCAGGAGTACCTGAAAATTGGTCTTTCATAACATGATTCAGCAAAGCAGTATTAATATCACAACTCTCCGCACTAGTGGTGGGAGGAGCAAGCGGAGTGTCGATAAAATCATTGTTGTTGGTATTTCAGAAGTCACATAATTTTTTGTTCTCTTGAGTCATAACAAGATTGCACTCAAAAACAGATCCGACAAGAAAACGGCTAACAAAAAAGAGGCGAATAAAAATACAAATTTTTGTGAAGTGGGGGAGAGGAAAATGAGAGGCAAATGGAAAATAAAGTAAATTGCAAGGAGATGATATTTATGATTAGGAACCTGGTATATGTTGAAGATCCTCCCCGACAACTGAAGGAAATATGCCCTAGAGGCAATAATAAAGTTATATTTATTTCCTTATATCATGATAAATGTTTCATTATCGCTAGAATTGTATTAAAAGAAACATAATACATGTGTGAATACATAGACAAACAAAGTGTCACTAGTATGCCTCTACTTGACTAGCTCGTTGGTCAAAGATGGTTATGTTTCCTAACCATAGACATGAGTTGTCATTTGATTAACGGGATCACATCATTAGGAGAATGATGTGATTGACTTGACACATTCCATTAGCTTAGCACTTGATCGTTTAGTTTGTTGCTATTGCTTTCTTCATAACTTATACATGTTCCTATGACTATGAGATTATGCAACTCCCGTTTACCTGAGGAAACTTTGTGTGCTACCAAACGTCACAACGTAACTGGGTGATTATAAAGGTGCTTACAAGGTGTCACGAAGGTACTTGTTGGGTTGGCGTATTTCGAGATTAGGACTTGTCAACTTCGATTGTCGGAGAGGTATCTCTGGGCCCTCTCGGTAATGCACATCACTTAAGCCTTGCAAGCATTGCAACTAATAAGTTAGTTGCAGGATGATGTATTACGGAACGAGTAAAGAGACTTGCCGGTAACAGATTGAACTAGGTATTGAGATACCGACGATCGAATCTCGGGCAAGTAACATACCGATGACAAAGGGAACAACGTATGTTGTTATGCGGTCTGACCGATAAAGATCTTCGTAGAATATGTGGGAGCCAATATGAGCATCCAGGTTCCGCTATTGGTTATTGACCGGAGACGTGTCTCGGTCATGTCTACATAGTTCTCGAACCCGTAGGGTCCGCACGCTTAAAGTTCGATGGTTATATTATGAGTTTATGTGTTTTGATGTACCGAAGGAGTTCGGAGTCCCGGATGAGATCGGGGACATGACGAGGAGTCTCGAAATGGTCGAGACGTAAAGATCGATATATTGGACGACTATATTCGGACATCGGAAAGGTTCCGAGTGATTCGGGTATTTTCGGGAGTACGGGGAGTTACGGGAATTCGTATTGGGCCTTAATGGGCCATACGGGAAAGGAGAGAAAGGCCTCAAAGGGTGGCCGCACCCCTCCCCATGGGCTTTCCGAATTGGACTAGGGAGGGGGGCGCCCCTTCCTTCCTTCTCCTTTTCCCTTCCCTTTCCTTCCCTCCTACTCCTACTACTTGGAAGGGCTCCTAGTTCTACTAGGAAAGGGGAGTCCTACTCCTACTAGGAGGAGGACTCCTCCTCCTGGCGCGCCCATAGAGGGCCGGCCGGCCTCCCCCCTTGCTCCTTTATATACAGGGGCAGGGGGGCACCTCTAGACACACAAGTTGATCAGTTGATCTCTCCCAGCCGTGTGCGGTGCCCCCCTCCACCATATTCCACCTCGGTCATATCGTAGCGGTGCTTAGCCGAAGCCCTGCGATAGTAGAACATCAACATCGTCACCACGCCGTCGTGCTGATGGAACTCTCCCTCAAAGCTTGGGTGGATCGGAGTTCGAGGGACGTCATTGAGTTGAACGTGTGCGAAACTCGGAGGTGCCGTGCGTTCGATACTTGATCGGTCGGATCGTGAAGACGTACGACTACATCATCCGCATTGTGCTAACGCTTCCGCTTTCGGTCTATGAGGGTACGTGGACACACTCTCCCCTCTTGTTGCTATGCATCACCATGATCTTGCGTGTGCGTAGGAATTTTTTTGAAATTACTATGTTCCCCAACAGTGGCATCCGAGCCAGGTTTATGCGTAGATGTTATATGCACGAGTAGAACACAAGTGAGTTGTGGGCGATACAAGTCATACTGCTTACCAGCATGTCATACTTTGGCTCGGCGGTATTGTTGGATGAAGCGGCCTGGACCGACATTATGCGTACGCTTACCCGAGACTGGTTCTACCGACGAGCTTTGCACACAGGTGGCTGGCGGGTGTTAGTTTCTCCAACTTTAGTTGAACCGAGTGTGGCTACGCCCGGTCCTTGAGAAGGTTAAAACAGCATTAACTTGACGAACTATCGTTGTGGTTTTGATGCGTAGGTAAGAACGGTTCTTGCTCAGCCCGTAGCAGCCACGTAAAACTTGCAACAACAAAGTAGAAGACGTCTAACTTGTTTTTGCAGGGCATGTTGTGATGTGATATGGTCAAGACGTGATGAGATATAAGTTGTTGTATAAGATGATCATGTTTTGTTGAAGTTATCGGCAACTGGCAGAAGCCTTATGGTTGTCTCTTTATTGCATAAGATGCAAGCGCCAAATAATTGCTTTACTTTATCGCTATGCGATAGCAATAGTTGCAAGAGCAATAGTTGGCGAGACGACCATGTGACGACACATTGATATAGATCAAGATGATGGAGATCATGGTGTCATGCCAGGTGACGATGGAAATCATGACGATGCTTTGGAGATGGAGATCAAAGGCACAAGATGATGATGGCCATATCATGTCGCATATTTTGATTGCATGTGATGTTCATATTTTATACATCTTACTTTGCTTAGTTATGACGGTAGCATTATAAGATGATCTCTCACTAAATTTCAAGATAAAAGTGTTCTCCCTGAGTATGCACTGTTGCCAAAGTTCGTCGTGCCCAGACACCACGTGATGATCGGGTGTGATAAGCTCTACGTCCATCTACAACGGGTGCAAGCCAGTTTTGCACACGTAGAAATACTCGGGTTAAACTTGACGAGCCTAGCATATGCAGATATGGCCTCAGAACACTGGAGACCGAAAGGTCGAGCGTGAATCATATAGTAGATATGATCAACATAATGATGTTCACCATTGAAAACTACTCCATTTCACGTGATGACCGGTTATGGTTTAGTTGATATGGATCACGTGATCACTTAGAAGATTAGAGGGATGTCTATCTAAGTGGGAGTTCTTAAGTAATATGATTAATTGAACTTAAATTTATCATGAACTTAGTCCTGGTAGTATTAGCATATCTATGTTGTAGATCAATAGCTCGCGTTTAGCTCCCCTGTTTTATTTTTGATATGTTCCTAGAGAAAACTAAGTTGAAAGATGTTAGTAGCAATGATGCGGATTGGATCCGTGATCTGAGGTTTATCCTCATTGCTGCACAGAAGAATTATGTCCTTAATGCACCGCTAGGTGACAGACCTATTGCAGGAGCAGATGCAGACGTCATGAACGTTTGGCTAGCTCAATATGATGACTACTTGATAGTTTAGTGCACCATGCTTAACAGCTTAGAATCGGGACTTCAAAGACGTTTTGAACGTCATGGATCATATGGATGTTCCAGGAGTTGAAGTTAATATTTCAAGCAAATACCCGAGTTGAGAGATATGAAGTCTCCAACAAGTTCTATAGCTAAAAGATGGAGGAGAATAGCTCAAGCAGTGAGCATGTGTTCAGATTGTCTGGGTACTACAATCGCTTGAATCAAGTGGGAGTTAATCTTCCAGATAAAATAGTGATTGACAGAATTCTCTAGTCACCATCACCAAGTTAGTAGAACTTCGTGATGAACTATAGTATGCAAGGGATGATGAAAACGATTCCCGAGCTTTTCATGATGATGAAATCGATGAAGGTAGAAATCAAGAAAGAGCATCAAGTGTTGATGATTAACAAGACCACTAGTTTCAAGAAAAGGGCAAAGGGAAAGAAAGGGAACTTCAAGAAGAACGGCAAGCAAGTTGCTGCTCAAGTGAAGAAGCCCAAGTCTGGTCCTAAGCCTGAGACTAAGTGCTTCTACTGCAAAGGGACTGGTCACTGGAAGCGGAACTGCCCCAAGTATTTGGCGGATAAGAAGGATGGCAAAGTGAACGAAGGATGGCAAAGTGAACAAAGATAAATTTGATATACAGATTATTGATGTGTATTTTACTAGTGTTCGTAGCAACCCCTCGGTATTTGATACTGGTTCAGTTGCTAAGAGTAGTAACTCGAAACGGGAGTTGCAGAATTAACAGAGACTAGTTAAGGGTGAAGTGACGATGTGTGTTGGAAGTGGTTCCAAGGTTTATATGATCATCATCGCACACTCCCTATACTTTCGGGATTAGTGTTGAACCTAAATAAGTGTTATTTGGTGTTTCCGTTGAGCATGAATATGATTTGATCATGTTTATTGCAATACGGTTATTCATTTAAGTAAGAAAATAAATTGTTGTTCTATTTACATGAATAAAACCTTCTATGGTCATACACCCAATGAAAATGGTTTGTTGGATCTCGATTGTGGTGATACACATTCTCATTATATTGAAGCCAAAAGATGCAAAGTTAATAATGATAGTGCAACTTATTTGTGGCACTGCCGTTTAGGTCATATTGGTGTAAAGCGCATGAAGAAAATCCATGTTGATGGGCTTTTGGAATCACTTGATTATGAATCAGTTGATGCTTGCGAACCATGCCTCATGGGCAAGATGACTAAGACTCCGTTCTTCGGAACAATGGAGCAAGCAACTGACTTATTGGAAATAATACATACTGACGTATGTAGTCCGATGAATGTTGAGGCTCACGGCGGGGATCGTTATTTTTTGACCTTCACAGATGATTTGAGCAGATATGGGTATATCTACTTGATGAAACATAAGTCTGAAACATTTGAAAAGTTCAAAAACTTCAGAGTGAAGTGGAAAATCATCATGACAAGAAAATAAAGTTTCTATGATCTGATCGCAGAGACAAATATTTGATTTACGAGTTTGGTCTTCAATTAAAAAAATGTGGAATAGCTTCACAAAATCGTGCCACCTGGAACACCACAGCATAATGGTGTGTCCGAACGTCATAACCATACTATTATTGGATATAGTGCAATCTATGATGTTTCTTACCGATTAACCACTATAGTTTTGAGGTTATGCATTAGAGACAACTACATTCACGTTAAATAGGGCACCATCTAAATCCGTTGAGATGACACCATATGAACTATGGTTTGGCAAGAAACCTAAGCTGTCGTTTCTTAAAGTTTGAGGTTGCAATGCTTATGTCAAAAAGTTTCAACTTGATAAGCTCAAACCCAAATCGGAGAAGTGCGTCTTCATAGGATACCCAAAAGAAAATGTTGGGTGCACATTCTATCACAGATACGAAGGCAAGATATTCATTGCCGAGAATGGATCCTTTCTAGAGAAGGAGTTTCTCTCGAAAGAAGTGAGTGGGAGAAAAGTAGAACTTGATGAGGTAACTGTACCTGCTCCCTTATTGGAAAGTAGTTCATCACAGAAATCTGTTCCTGTGACTACTACACCAATTAGTGAGGAAGCTAATGATGATGATCATGTAACTTCAAATCAAGTTACTACCGAACCTCATAGGTAAACTAGAGTGAGATCCGCACCAGAGTGGTACGGTAATCCTGTTCTGGAGGTCATGTTACTTGACCATAACGAACCTACGAACTATGAGGAAGCGATGATGAGCCTAGATTCCGTGAAATGGCTTGAGGCCATGAAATCTGAGATGAGATCCATGTATGAGAACAAAGTATGGACTTTGATTGACTTGCCCATTGATCGGCAATCCATTGAGATTAAATGGATCTTCAAGAGGAAGACGGACGCTGATAGTAGTGTTACTATCTACAAAGCTAGAATTGTTGCAAAAAGGTTTTCGACAAGTTCAAGGTGTTGACTACGATGAGAGTTTCTCACTCGTATCTATGCTTAAGTCTGTCCGAATCATGTTAGCAATTGCCGCATTTTATGAAATATGGCAAATGGATAAACAAAACTGCATTCCTTAATAGATTTATTAAAGAAGAGTTGTATATGATGCAACTAGAAGGTTTTGTCAATCCTAAAGGTACTAACAAAATATGCAAGCTCCAGCGATCCATCTATGGACCGGTGCAAGCATCTCGGAGTTGGAATATATGCTTTGATAAGTTGATCAAAGCATATAGTTTTATACAGACTTGCGGTGAAGCCTGTATTTACAAGAAAGTGAGTGGGAGCACTACAACATTTCTGATAAGCATATGTGAATGACATATTGTTGATCGGAGATAATGTAGAATTTTTCTGCAAAGCATAAAGGAATGTTTGAAAGGAGTTTTTCAAAGAAACACCTCGGTGAAGCTGCTTACATATTGAGCATCAAGATCTATAGAGATAGATCAAGACGCTTGATAAGTTTTTCAATGAGTACATACCTTGACAAGATTTTGAAGTAGTTCAAAATGGAACAATCAAAGAAGGAGTTCTTTCCTTTGTTACAAGGTGTGAAGTTGAGTAAGACTCAAAACCCGACCACGACAGAAGATAGAGAGAGAATGAAAGTCATTCCCTATGCCTCAGCCATAGGTTCTATAAAGTATGCCATGCTGTGTACCAGACCTATTGTATACCCTGCCTTGTGTTTGGCAAGGGAGTACAATAGTGATCTAGGAGTAGATCACTAGACATTGGTCAAAATTATCCTTAATGGAATAAGGATATGTTTCTTGATTATGGAGGTGACAAAAGGTTCGTCGTAAAGGGTTACGTCGATGCAAGTTTTGACAGTGATCCAGATGACTCAAAGTCTCAATCTGGATACATATTGAAAGTGGGAGCAATTAGCTAGAGTAGCTCCGTGCAGAGCATTGTTGACATAGAAATTTGCAAAATACATACGGATCTGAATGTGGCAGACCCGTTGACTAAACTTCCCTCACAGGCAAAACATGATCACACCTTAGTACTCTTTGGGCATTAATCACATAGCGATGTGAACTAGATTATTGACTCTAGTAAACCCTTTGGGTGTTGGTCACATGACGATGTGAACTATGGGTGTTAATCACATGGTAATGTGAACTATTGATATTAAATCACATGGCGATGTGAACTAGATTATTGACTCTAGTGCAAGTGGGAGACTGAAGGAAATATGCCCTAGAGCCAATAATAAAGTTATTATTTATTTCCTTATATCATGATAAATGTTTATCATTCATGCTAGAATTGTATTAACTGGATACATAATACATGTGTGAATACATAGACAAACAAAGTGTCACTAGTATGCCTCTACTTGACTAGCTCGTTGGTCAAAGATGGTTATGTTTCCTAACCATAGACATGAGTTGTCATTTGATTAACGGGATCACATCATTAGGAGAATGATGTGATTGACTTGACCCATTCCATTAGCTTAGCACTTGATCGTTTAGTTTGTTGCTATTGCTTTCTTCATAACTTATACATGTTCCTATGACTATGAGATTATGCAACTCCCGTTTACCGGAGGAACACTTTGTGTGCTACCAAACGTCACAACGTAACTGGGTGATTATAAAGGTGCTCTACAGGTGTCTCCGAAGGTACTTGTTGGGTTGGCGTATTTCGAGATTAGGATTTGTCACTCCGATTGTCGGAGAGGTATCTCTGGGCCCTCTCGGTAATGCACATCACTTAAGCCTTGCAAGCATTGCAACTAATAAGTTAGTTGCAGGATGATGTATTACGGAACAAGTAAAGAGACTTGCCGGTAACGAGATTGAACTAGGTATTGAGATACCGACGATCGAATCTCGGGTAAGTAACATACCGATGACAAAGGGAACAACGTATGTTGTTATGCGGTCTGACTGAGAAAGATCTTCGTAGAATATGTGGGAGCCAATATGAGCATCCAGGTTCCGCTATTGGTTATTGACCGGAGACGTGTCTCAGTCATGTCTACATAGTTCTCGAACCCGTAGGGCCCGCACGCTTAAAGTTCGATGACGGTTATATTATGAGTTTATGTGTTTTGATGTACTGAAGGAGTTCGGAGTCCCGGATGAGGTCGGGGACATGGCGAGGAGTCTCGAAATGGTCGAGACGTAAAGATCAATATATTGGACGACTATATTCGGACATCGGAAAGGTTTCGAGTGATTCGGGTATTTTCGGGAGTACCGGGGAGTTATGGGAATTCGTATTGGGCCTTAATGGGCCATACGGGAAAGGAGAGAAAGGCCTCAAAGGGTGGCCGCACCCCTCCCCATGTGCTGGTCCGAATTGGACTAGGGAGGGGGGCGCCCCCTTCCTTCCTTATCCTTTTCCCTTCCCTTTCCTTCCCTCCTACTCCTACTACTTGGAAGGGCTCCTAGTTCTACTAGGAAAGGGGAGTCCTACTCCTACTAGGAGGAGGAGGACTCCTCCTGGCGCGCCCATAGAGGGCCGGCCGGTCTCCCCCCTTGCTCCTTTATATACAGGGGCAGGGGGGCACCTCTAGACACACATGTTGATCAGTTGATCTCTCCCAGCCGTGTGCGGTGCCCCCCTCCACCATATTCCACCTCAGTCATATCGTAGCGGTGCTTAGGCGAAGCCCTGCGTCGGTACCAACATCATCACCGTCACCACGCCGTCTTGCTGACGAAACTCTCCCGTGAAGCTCTGCTGGATCGGAGTTCGCGGGACGTCATCGAGCTGAACGTGTGCTGAACTCGGAGGTGCCGTGCGTTTGGTACTTGGATCGGTCGGATCGTGAAGACGTACGACTACATCAACTGCGTTGTGCTAATGCTTCCGATTTCGGTCTACGTGGGTATATGGACAACACTCTCCCCTCTCGTTGCTATGCATCACCATGATCTTGCGTGTGCGTAGGAAAATTTTGAAGTTACTACGTTCCCCAACAACAACGACGCCAGAAAATTCGTTTTGATGTCGCTTGAAGCTACGTCGGTATTTCCCCAAAGAGGAAGGGATGATGCAGCACAACGGCGGTAGGTATTTCCCTCAGATATGAAACCAAGGTTATCGAACCAGTAGGAGAACCAAGCAACACAACATAAACAACCCTTGCACACAAATAACAAATCCTCGCAACCCGACGTGTTAGAGGGGTTGTCAATCCCTTTCGGGTAACGGTGCCAGAAATTGGTGTGTGACAGGAGAAAGTTGTAATAGATTGAATAAATAGATCACAAATAAAGTAAAGTGCAGGAAAGTATTTTTGTATTTTTGGATTAATATATCTAAAAATAAAATCAAATAAAAGTAGATCGCAAAGGAAAATAATATGAGAAAGAAGACCCGGGGGCCATAGGTTTCACTAGTGGCTTCTCTCGAGAAAAATAGCAAAGCGGTGGTTGAAAAAATTAGTGTTGGGCAATTGATAGAACTTCAAATACTCATGGCGATATCCAGGCAATGATCATTATATAGGCATCACGTCCAAGATTAGTAGACCGACTCCTGCCTGCATCTACCACTATTAGTCCACACATCAACCGGTATCCAGCATGCATCTAGTGTATTAAGTTCATGGAGAAACGGAATAATGCAATAAGAACGATGACATGATGTAGAAAAGATCTATCTATGTAGATATAGACCCCATCGTTTTATCCTTAGTAGCAACGATACACACATGTTGTTTCCCTTTTTGTCACTGGGATCAAGCACCGTAAGATCGAACCCACTTCAAAGCACCTCTTCCCATTGCAAGATAAATAGATCAAGTTGGACAAACAAAACCCAAATATCTAAGAAGAAATACGAGGCTATAAGCAATCATGCATATAAGAGATCAAATAAACTCAAATAACTTTCATGGATATAAAAAGATACATCTGATCATAAACTCAAAGTTCATCAATCCCAACAAACACACCGCAAAAGAGTTACATCAGATGGATCTCCAAGAGACCATTGTATTGAGAATCAAGAGAGAGAGAGATGAATCCATCTAGCTACTAACTACAGACCCGAAGGTCTACAAAGAACTACCCACGCATCATCGGAGAGGCACCAATGGACGTGGTGAACCCCATCGGAGATGGTGTCTAGATTGGATCTGGTGGTTCTGGACTCTGCGGCAGCTGGATGAATATTACGTCGACTCCCTTAGGGTTCTGGGATTTTGGGGTATTTATAGAGCAAAGAGGCGGTCCGGGGGGGGGCACCCGAGGTGGGCACAACCCATCAGGGCGTGCTTGGGCCTCCTGGCGCACCCCAGGCGCAGTTAGGGCCCGTTGTGTTCCTTCTGGCCCATAAAAATTCTCTGTAAAGTTTCGTGGCATTCGGGCTCCATCTGATATTGATTTTCTGCGATGTAAAGAACACGGAAAAATCAGGAACTGGAACTTGGCACTATGTCAATAGGTTAGTACCAAAAAATGATATAAAATGATTATAAAACAGCCAAGATTGAGAATATAACAACATGGAACAATAAAAATTATAGATACATTGGAGACGTATCAGGCTTCTTGCTGGTCCTAGAGGTGGTTACCAGGGCACCGC
The DNA here is from genome assembly GCF_003073215.2 of Triticum urartu. Lineage (NCBI taxonomy): Eukaryota > Viridiplantae > Streptophyta > Magnoliopsida > Poales > Poaceae > Triticum > Triticum urartu. The sequence goes on along the minus strand of NC_053027.1, from coordinate 221,889,743 downwards.
CGAGCTGCTCCCCGTGCCCCTCCTTCGCAGCCTCGCCACTCCCGATCTTGTTAGGCTGCGCCCGGCAGGCCATGACGGGATCGGGGTGAGCTCCTGCTTGGGCGTTCCTTTAGTCCTCTTCTCTTCCCACCGCAATACCTGGCGGAGGAAGAGCGAAAAGAGGAGATTATGGGGCACTTATCTTTTTTCAATCTTAAATCTGTAGGCACTTGCCAAATTTCAGTTCAAATTATGTAATCTCTTTAATCCATGTTTGTGTCATGTAAGGTCTGTACTTGTTCGATTAGCATTTTAATGAAAAAGATAAACCTTGTCGGGGACTCGTGCATGTATTATGTCCATGCAGAGGTGGGGATGCCTCTATACTTTCAAGTAAACAAGTTTCCCCCGGTAGGCTATCCTACCGGTACCCTCGGTTTTGTTGCCGCGGAGTTAGGCCTACCAGGCACAAATCATAAAGAGGGACTAGCCCCCCGTCAGTCCTTTTCCATCAAAGGCCACTTCAACCATCCTGACCGAAGCAACATTTGAGTCAAAGGATGGAAGCACCTAAGTTTCAATGGGCAGCGAGGTTTTCTTATGCACAAGCTTTTACTTACAGAACACATATGGATAAGAGAAAGAACTTATCTGTTTGGCTTGCCGAGGATCGCAGTGTAGGCTCGTCTTCTCATCTCCTCTCGGGGACCAAGTCCACGGCAGGAGCCTATAGTTTATGCAGATGAAAATGATGCCAGATGCGATCTTATCTACAAGAACATGCGATGCTCATGATATGCTTATGCATGCCTTCAACTTGTCGCCCCCCAGCACTTCATTTATATCTCTGTTGCTCAGGGTCTACGCCTGGCTTTGTACAAGGGGTTATTTGCAACTAAGCAAGGCATGTACAAAAGGGTGGTTGCCGGGTAGGGCCCGACAGCCGTGCCTTACGGGTAGAACTTGCAGAGATGCTCAATGTTCCATGAGTTTTGCAATTGACTGCCATCTCCGGTCTCCAGACGGACTACGCCAGGTCTGGTGACTCGTACTACCCGGTAAGGGCCTTCCCACTTTGGTGTTAACTTGTTTGTACCCTTGGTGGACTGAACGGGCCTAAGGACAAGGTCGCCTTCCTCAAAACACCGGGCATGAACCCTGCGGCTGTGATAGCGACGCAGGGGTTGCTGGCAGCGTGCAACACACGTAGCAGCCCGAAGACGGTTCTCCTCGAGAAGCACAACATCATCACGCCGGTGCTGTTCCTGCGCTACTTCATCGTAGGCAAGCACTCGAGGTGACCCGTAAATGAGTTTCATGGGGATAACTGCTTCTGCCCCATAGACTAGGGAGAAGGGAGTCTGCCCGGTAGCTCGATTTGGTGTCGTACTGAGGGACCAAAGAACCACCGGCAGCTCGTCGATCCATCGCCTGCCGCACTGATACGTCTCCAACGTATCTATAATTTTTTATTGTTCCATGCTATTATATTATTTGTTTTGGATGTTTAATGGGCTTTAATATGCTCTTTTATATTATTTTTGGGACTAACCTATTAACCGGAGGCCTAGTTCCAGTTTCTGTTTTTTGCCTATTTCAGAGTTCCGCAGAAAAGGAATACCAAACGGAATGAAACCTTCACGGTGATCTTTCTTGGACCAAAAGCAAACTAGGAGACTTGGAGTGGAACTAGAACTTTGTGAGGCGGCCACGAGGAAGGAGGGCGCGCCCACGGGGGGTGGGGGGGGGTAGGCGTGCCCTCAACCTCGTGGGCCCCATGTAGCTCCACCGACGTACTTCTTTCGCCTATATATACTCTTATACCCTAGATCGATCACAGAGAGCCATGAAACCACTTTTCCACCGTCGCAACCTTCTGTACCCGTGAGATCCCATCTTGGGGGCTTTTCCGGCGATCTGCCGAAGGGGGAATCGATCACGGAGGGCTTCTACATCAACACCATAGCCTCTTTGATGAAGCGTGAGTAGTTTACCACAGACCTTCGGGTCCATAGTTATTAGCTAGATGGCTTCTTCTCTCTCTTTGATCTTTAATACAAAGTTCTCCTCGATGCTCTTGGAGATCTATTCGATGTAATACTCTCTTGCGGTGTGTTTGCCGAGATTCGATGAATTGTGGGTTTATGAACATGATTATCTATGAATATTATTTGGTTCTTTTCTGAATTCTTATATGCATGATTTGATATCTTTGCAAGTCTCTTCGAATTATTGGTTTAGTTTGGCCCACTAGATTGATCTTTCTTGCAATGGGAGAAGTGCTTAGCTTTGGGTTCAATCTTGCGGTGTCCTTTCCCAGTGACAGTAGGGGCAGCAAGGCACGCATTGTATTGTTGCCATTGAGGATAAAAAGATGGGGTTTATACCATATTGCTTGAGTTTATCCCTCTACATCGTGCCATCTTGCTTAAAGCATTACTTTGTTCTTATGAACTTAATACTCTAGATGCATGCTGGATAGCGGTCGATGTGTGGAGTAATAGTAGTATATGCAGAATCGTTTCAATCTACTTGACACGGACGTGATGCCTATATTCATAATCATTGCCTAGATATTCTCATAACTATGCACTTTTTTATCAATTGCTTGGCAGCAATTTGTTAACCCACCGTAATACATGCTATCTTGAGAGAAGCCACTAGTGAAACCTATGGCCCCCCTGGGTCTCTTTCTTATTATATTGCATCTCTTTTATTTACATCGCATCTCGTTTACTATTTTTCAATCTTAACTTTCCAATCTATATAACAAAAATACCAAAAATATTTACTTTACTATCTTTATCAGATCTCACTTTTGCGAGTGACCGTGAAGGGATTGACAACCCCTTTTATTGCGTTGGTTGCAAGGTTCTTGATTGTTTGTGTAGGTACTAGGTGACTTGTGCGTTTTCTCCTACTGGATTGATACCTTGGTTCTCAAAACTGAGGGAAATACTTATGCTACTTTGCTGCATCACCCTTTCCTCTTCAAGGGAAAACCAACGCATGCTCAAGAGGTAGCAAGAAGGATTTCTGGCGCCGTTGCCGGGGAGATCTACGCCAAGTCAAAACATACCAAGTACCCATCATAAACTCTTCTTCCTCGCATTACATTATTTGTCATTCGCCTCTCATTTTCCTCACCCCGACTTCTAAAATGATTTTTGAAAACCTTCGCCTTTTATTCGCCCCCTTCCTTTCGCTTCTTTCCGCTTGCATCTTGTGTGTTCGTTCTTAGTGCGGTTTGTTGCTATCATGTTTGAAACTGGGGAGGTTATCATTGAAAAAGATAGTAGTAACGATGGGGGAAACTTTGATGCTTTTGATTATCCTCATGAATAACCTACTATTTTACACACTAAAAAGTTCCGGATTGGTAGTGGTAATATTATTGGAAAAGGAGTTATTCAAGATTTCTTTACTTGTGCTGGTGCTTTGCCCACTATGGGCGGGCCTATTCTTCATAAAACTAGTAGTCTTGCTGATGCTATAACTTTGCTTGTAGTTGAACTTGAAAGACAATTTATCCACATGCATCCTTGCATACAAAGGAATTTCTAGAATTTTCCAATATTGAGCATTCCTCTATTAAGCGAGTGGCTACCATCTTTTTAGCACATGAGTTCAGATTTATAATAAAATAGGCCAATGAAATCTTTGCGCATTATAGGGTGGATGCTGGCCGTCCTCCCATAGAAGCAACCCTTTTTAATCAAGAAGACATAATGCGTTTATGATCTTTATATCATGTTGCTTATAATGAAAACCTTAGAAAACAAGTTCCTACCGATGTTCTAGTTGATAGGATTTCTAAACTCAATGATAATTTTGCTATTCAGAACAATGGGTTAGGTTTTTCTCTTGAACAAAGGCTCATGACTTTTTGCCAAAAGAATGCTTATAATGATGAATTGGTTGTGCAATATGAGGGGCCAAAGGAGGAACCAATACCTCCCGAGGTTGATCTTGGGGACTTTTGTCCCATTAAATTTAGCCCTTTTGATTACTTTTGCCTGCCACAAAGAAAACTTGCTGCTGAACGTATGGAGTATGAGGTGAGTTTTCGTGATTTGCCTTATCATTATTATGGCAATACCTAGATCTATTCTTGTTTTTATGCCTAGCTAGGGGCGTTAAATGATAACGCTTGTTGGGAGGCAACCCAATTTTATTTTTGTTCTTTACTTTTTGTTCCTGTTTATTAATAAATAATTTATCTAGCCTCTATTATGATTGTGTTTTTATGTTATAATTAGTGTTTGTTCCAAGTAAATCCTTTAGGATCTCCTTGGGTGATTATTGTTTGATCTTGCTGACAAAAACAGAAAGTATGCGATCACGAAAATAATTTTCATTTTTCACCAGAGAGCGATAAAATACCAATTCCAACAGCAGTAGATCAATATACAAATTGTCCTGGTCATCCTAATTTTCAGAAGTTCTAGAGTTACATAAGTATTCGAAACCTACAGATTGCTACGGACTGTTCTGTTTTTGATAGATTCTGTTTTTCGCGTGTTGTTTGCTTATTTTGATGCATCTATGGCTAGTATCGGGGGGTATGAACCATAGAGAAGTTGGAATACAGTAGGTTTAACACCAATACAAATAAAGAATGAGTTCATTACAGTACCTTAAAGTGGTGGTTTATTTTTCTTATACTAATGGAGCTCATGAGATTTTCTATTGAGTTTTGTGTTGTGAAGTTTTCAAGTTTTTGGGTAAAGTTTTGATGGATTTTGGAATAAGGAGTGGCAAGAGCCTAAGCTTGGGGATTCCCAAGGCACCCCAAGGTAAAATTCAAGGACAACCAAAAGCCTAAGCTTGGTGATGCCCCGGAAGACATCCCCTCTTTCGTCTTCGTCCATCGGTAACTTTACTTGAGGCTATATTTTTATTCACCGCATGGTATGTGTTTTGCTTGGAGTGTTTTGTATGATTTGAGTCTTTGCCACAATCATCCTTGATATAAACACCTTTTGTGAGATACACACATGAATCGAAATTTATTAGAATACTCTATGTGCTTCACTTATATCTTTTGAGCTAGATAATTTTGCTCTAGTGCTTCACTTATATCTTTTTAGAGCACGGTGGTGGTTTTATTTTATAAAAATTATTGATCTCTCATGATTCACTTATATTATTTTGAGAGTCCTTTAGAACAGCATGGTATTTTGCTTTGGCTATAAAATTAGTCCTAATATGATAGGCATCCAAGATGGGTATAATAAAAACTTTCATATAAAGTGCATTGAATACTATGAGAAGTTTGATTCCTTATGTTTGTTTTGGGATATGAAGATGGTGATATTAGAGGCATGCTAGTTGAGTAGTTGTTAATTTGAGAGATACTTGTGTTAAAGATTGTGATTCCCGTAGCATGCACGTATGGTGAACCGTTATGTGATGAAGTCGGAGCATGATTTATTTTTTGATTGTCTTCCTTATGAGTGGCGGTCGGGGACGAGCGATGGTCTTTTCCTACCAATCTATCCCCCTAGGAGCATGCGCGTAGTACTTTGTTTCGATAACTAATAGATTTTTGCAATAATTATGTGAGTTCTTTATGACTAATGTTGAGTCCATGGATAATACACACTCTCTCTCACCTAGGGCTGGAATTCGAGCCGAGTCGAGCCAGCTCGGCTCGACTCGCTAGAGCTCGTTTCGTTAACGAGCTATCTCGACTCGACTCGTTATTATAACGAGTTCAAATTCAAGATTGGCTCGACTCATATAACTCGCGAGCTGGCTCGTTTAGCTTGTTAAGCTCGTTAAAGATATGAACATAAAACCCTTAAATATTATAAAAATGATTATGTATATATTAAACATATATATCACTAACAATAGTAGTTTTCTTGTAATGCATGAGTCTTATAGGCGGTTGGGCCTTCAATGGCTAGGCCTTGTGTTGTGCGCCTAGGACATAGGGTGCTGAGTGGCTGATCTTTTTTTGTATTGGGAGTGGCTCATCTTTTGTACCGAGCCTAACGAGTTACACGAGTACTCGTGAGATTGGCTCGTTTAACTTGGTCTATAAACGATCTTAAAATAAAGCTTGGCTCGACTCGTTATTCTTTGAGTTCGAGTCGATTCGAGCCGAGTCACGAGCTACTCGTTTAGCTCACGAGCTTCGAGCTTTTTTTCCATCCCTAACTCTCACCCTTCCACCATTGCTAGCCTCTCTAGTACTGCACAACTTTCGTCGGTACCATAAACCCACCATATACCTTCCTCAAAACAGCCACCATACCTACCTATTATGGCATTTCCATAGCATTCCGAGATATATTGCCATGCAACTTTCCACTGTTTCGTTTATTATGACACGCTCCATCATTGTCATATTGCTTTGCATGATCATGTAGTTGACATCGTATTTGCGGCAAAGCCACCGTTCATAATTTTTCATACATGTCACTCTTGATTCATTGCACATCCCGGTACACCACCGGAGGCATTCACATAGAGTCATATTTTGTTCTAAGTATTGAGTTGTAATTCTTGAGTTGTAAGTAAATAAAAGTGTGATGATCATCATTATTAGAGCATTGTCCCATGTGAGGAAAGGATGATGGAGACTATGATTCCCCTACAAGTCGGGATGAGACTCCGGGCGAAAAATAAAAGAAAAAAAGAAAAAAAGAGGCCATAAAAAGAAGAGAAAATGCCCAAGTAAAAAAACGAGAGAAAAAGAGAGAAGGGGAAATGCTACTATCCTTTTTCCACACTTGTGCTTCAAAGTAGCACCATGATCTTCATGATAGAGAGTCTCCTATTTTGTCACTTTCATATACTAGTGGGAATTTTTCATTATAGAACTTGGCTTGTATATTCCAATGACGGGCTTCCTCAAAATGCCCTAGGTCTTTGTGAGCAAGCAAGTTGGATGCACACCCACTTAGTTTATTTTTGAGATTTCATACACTTATAGCTCTAGTGCATCCGTTGCATGGCAATCCCTACTCACGCATATTGATATCTATTGATGGGCATCTCCATAGCCCGTTGGTACGCCTAGTTGATGTGAGACCATCTTCTCCTTTTGTCTTCTCCACAACCACCATTCTATTCCACCTATAGTGCTATGTCCATGGCTCATGCTCATGTATTGCGTGCATGATTTAAATATTTTGTGTGATGAAGATAGAGCATAGCCAGACTATATGATTTTATAGGGATAGCTTTCTTTGGCCATGTTATTTTGAGAAGACATGATTACTTTATTAGTATGATTGAAGTATTATTATTTTTATGTCAATATTAAACTTTTATTTTGAATCTTTCGGACCTGAACATTCATGCCACAATAAAGAAAATTACATTGAGAATTATGTTAGGTAGCATTCCACATCAAAATTCTGTTTTTATCATTTACCAACTCAAGGACGAGCATGAATTAAGCTTGGGGATGCTTGATACGTCTCCAACGTATCTATAATTTTTGATTGTTCCATGCTATTATATTATCTGTTTTGGATGTTTAATGGGCTTTAATATGATATTTTATATTATTTTTGGGACTAACCTATTAACCGGAGGCCTAGTGCCCATTTCTGTTTTTTTTGCCTATTTTAGAGTTTCGCAAAAAAGGAATACCAAATGGAATCCAAACGGAATGAAACCTTCGCGATGATCTTTCTTGGACCGAAAGCAAACCAGGAGACTTGGAGTGGAAGTCTAGAACTGATGCGGAGCATCCTACGATCATCCCCTTGTACACTCAAGCATACGCCTTTGGACCTAAGGTGAACTCGCTCCTTTCGGAATCTTCCCTTTTTGCATGTAAGACATGGATGCTACTTCAAGCGCGGACCTTGTGCATACTCAGGTACACCCAAGGAGACCATGGAGAGCCCAAGGACCAAGGCCAAGCGTGCAGGAAGTGAAGGAAGGAGAAGGAAGAAGGGCCAGCTGCTACAGCAGCCGGACATCCGGCCCCAGCCCCGGACATCCGGCCCTTTCCCCAGAAATCCGGCATCAGCTATCCAGAGAACACCGTAAAGGACCTGCGCAGCCCGGACATCCGGCCACCATGCCCCGTACATCCGGCTCCTCCTGAAGCCCCAGACATCCGGCCCCTTCGCCCGGAAATCTGGCCCCTCATCACAGAATGCATCCGAAGCTGGCCATTTTCAGCCCGGACATCCAGCCAAAGGCCAGGACATCCGGCTCTTCGTGAGCCGCCGTACATCCGGCCCCTAGCCCGGACATCCGGCACCTGCCTGTGCATAGAGATCGGGCCAAGGGCCCATGTATCCCCCCTCTCACTTACCCCTTCGTGGGCTAGCATTATATATACTCCCCCACCTCCACCTAGTTAGGGTTAGCGTTGTGTTAGATCATTTGTGAGACAGAGCTTCGCTCATCCATCCGGATCTACTCCCCGAGTGAGACTGCAACCCCTCTTCGGAGAAGATCCACTTGGATTTAAGACCTCCTCACGGAGAAGACCATCAAGACCTCCTCACGGAGAAGACCGGTTACCATTTGTATCATCCCTTGTTGACTTTGGATCTTGTATCTCCTCTTGTGTTTCGAGGATCTAGCACATGTGTGACATAATCTTGTTGGTATGAGTGTTTCTCTTTGTGCCCCTTTGTAATTTCCCCTCATGTTCTTCGTGTTCATTGCAGGATCCACTCCTTTTGTGAAAGATCGGCCGATTAGGGTTCTACCCTACATCATCTTGGTATCATGAGCCACGTTGATCATGATTTCGGAGCCTCCCCTCGTTATTTTCTAGCCTAATTTTGTTGATTTCGTCCTAAATTCGAAAATTCCCCACAAAAATAGCCCCCAATTTTTTTTGTGATTTGTTGGTGTGATGATATTTTGTTGATTTTGATCCATGGATTCGTTGTGTCTTGAGTAGATCTATCTTTCCCCCAAGTTTCCTCACCTTCCATCCACGAAATCCTTCAAATTTTGCCCCCGAAATCATCAATTTTCGCCCTCAATTCGAAAATTTCCGCCCCAAACGAGATCTAGAATCGTCGGGCCGAACATCCGGGCCTTATCCGGACATCCGGCTCCTGGAGTGTGCTACCTCTTGAGCACTGCGTTGGATTTGCCCGAAGAGGAGAGGATGATGCAGCAAAGTAGCGTAAGTATTTCCCTCAGTTTTTGAGAACCAAGGTATCAATCCAGTAGGAGGCTACGCTCGAGTCCCTCGTACCTACACAAAAACAATAGCTCAACACAACCAACGCGCTTAGGGGTTGTCAATCCCTTCACGATCACTTACGAAAGTGAGATCTGATAAAGATGATAAATAATATTTTCGGTATTTTTGGTATAGAGATGCAAAGTAAAAAATAAAAGCAAAGTAAAAGCAAAGCAATAATAAAGTAATAGAGATTGATATGATGAGAAAGAGACCCGGGGGCCATAGGTTTCACTAGTGGCTTCTCTCAAGAGCATAAGTATTCTATGGTGGGTGAACAAATTACTGTTGAGCAATTGACATAATTGAGCATAGTTATGAGAATATCTAGGTATGATAATGTATATAGGCATCACGTCCGAGACAAGTAGACCGACTCGTGCCTGCATCTACTACTATTACTCCACTCATCGACCGCTATCCAGCATGCATCTAGAGTATTAAGTTAAAAACAGAGTAATGCCTTAAGCAAGATGACATGATGTAGAGGGATAGTTTCATGCAATATGATAAAAACCCCATCTTGTTATCCTCGATGGCAACGATACAATACGTGCCTTGCTGCCCCTTCTGTCACTGGGAAAGGACACCGCAAGATCGAACCCAAAGCTAAGCACTTCTCCCATGGCAAGAACAACCAATCTAGTAGGCCAAACCAAACTGATAATTCGAAGAGACTTGCAAAGATAACCAATCATACATAAAAGAATTCAGAGAAGATTCAAATATTATTCATAGATAGACTGGATCATAAACCCACAATTCAACGGTCTCAACAAACACACCGCAAAAAGAAGATTACATCGAATAGATCTCCACAAGAGAGGGGGAGAACATTGTATTGAGATCCAAAAAGAGAGAAGAAGCCATCTAGCTACTAACTATGGACCCGTAGGTCTGAACTAAACTACTCACACTTCATCGGAGGGGCTTGGATGATGATGTAGAAGCCCTCCGTGATCGATGCCCCCTCCGGCGAAGCTTCGGAACAGGCCCCAAGATGGGATCTCGTGGATACAGAAAGTTGCGGAGGTGGAATTAGGTTTTTGGCTCCGTCCCCGATCGTTTGGGGGTACGTGGATATATATGGGAGGAAGAAGTACGTCGGTGGAGCTTCGAGGGGCCCACGAGGCAGGGGGCGCGCCCTAGGGGGGGCACCCTCCACCCTCGTGGCTGCCTCGTGGCTTTCTTGACGGAGGGTCCAAGTCTCCTGGATCTTATCTGATGAGAAAATCACGTTTCCGAAGGTTTCATTCCGTTTGGACTCCGTTTGATATTCTGTTTCTCCGAAACACTGAAATAGGCCAAAAACAACAATTCTGGGCTGGGCCTTCGGTTAATAGGTTAGTCCCAAAAATAATATAGAAGTGGAAAATAAAGCCCAATATAGTCCAAAATAGTAGATAATATAGCATGGAGCAATCAAAAATTATAGATACATTGGAGACGTATCAGAGTGCATTTTCGCGCAGCGTTCTGGACATCAGGTCCTGGATATCCGGCCCCGACCCCGGATGTCCGGCCCCTATAACTTCAGCCTTCCTCGTTTCACCGTTTTGTCCATAACTAATTCACCCGGAGTCCATTTTTGACGTTCTTTAGCTTGTTTTGAATCTATTGACACCCCCTTACCACAAAAATACTACCATCACCATTTGACCCCATCAAATTTTTGGAACTTTGGTATTTTTGCCTAGGGCTTCCACCACAACCTCCGCATAACCACACCAACTTCCATAAACTAACCAATTTTGTTCCCCATAGAATTTGTGGTTGTTTGAGTTGTGATTTGAGTCTCCTAAGGTGTTTAGGCTACTTAGGGACGATTGCTTCTTCATCAACCACCACCATAACTTCCGCATAGGCTTGCCCACCATACACTTCCGCCACCACAACTTAACCCAATTTTGTTTGTGTTGTGAGTTGTGTCTCCTAAGGTGTTTAGGTTACTTAGGGACTGTGCTTCCAACTCCGACACCGTGTATAGTCCACCACCTTAGCCTCCACTTCCGCATTGCGTCTCAAAACCCATCATTGCATCTACGCAATCCCATTGAGCTTCCGCAACCACCACCGCATTCCCGCTATACCACCATTTGACATTTGAGATTTTGAGTTCGCGGTTTTTCTGTTTCCTAAGGTGTTTCGGCTACTTAGGGACGAGTCTCCATCATCTTGGTATCTACATCAAGAACACCGCCACTCATCATCATCACGGATGGTAACCTCCATATCATCTTGGTATTGTGGTATCCCTCCATTGTATATTCCCTTCCATTGCATTGATAACCCCTAGCCCATTTTGCGTCACTTGCCTATCGAGACTAGCCATTTGAGTATTGCCGGCAACGTTACTTGTGCACATTAGTGATCTACACCATACATTGCATACATACCATATCATATTGGTATCATCATCCCTTGTGTCACAAGATTGTTCCCGTATATACCCAACTGCTATCTTGGTTTGTGCATTTTGCATTGTGGCCATATAAAAAAAGAAAAAAAGAAAAAGCTTTTAAGCAAAGAAAAATAGTGAACAAAGAGCTTGTAAGCAAGTGCCATATCATCATACCACATTGCATAAGATTGTCATATCCGATCATCTTGGATCATACCACCGGAACATCATATACATAGCATACTTGGGATAGAAGTCGTTGCATTTTTGTCTCCTATAGGTTGTGCACAAGTGTCGTATCCGCCTATTGAGCAATCGTGCTAGCGTCTCTCTAGAGTTGTGGAACAAGAGTATTTTCCGTGGATTCCACATTTTGAGCTCATTCCTTGGTTGCACGACCCCATTTATCTATCCATGTATGTGTTTCCGTGTGCCACATATTGCTATTGGTCTACTTGTTTCACTTGTGAATTTGTGAATCTATTTCAACATTATTGACTCTTCCTAACATTTTGCATCAAAGTTTTTGTGCCACTATCCTCATCAAGCTCCACCATAAGGCTTATTTGTGTAGGTGTGAGAAACCGACAAGAATTGGTACCAATTGTGCTATTTCCTTGTTACATCATTGAGTGATCATTGATCCATCTTTAACATCGGTCAAGGTACATTTGGTATAGTTCTTCTCCTTTCTCCACTCATATTTGCTCGAGTATTGTGATGGATAGGCAAGGCATTTCATCTCCGGTCTTCCACAACAACAACGATGTGAACAACTACATCACCAAAGAGTCAATCTTCGATCTACAACGACAAATGCAAGGCGCACAATCAAGATTGCGAGAGTGCATTGAGAACCTCTCCATCGACATTCGTCACTCCGAAGCAAGGAAAAGGGACTACATCGACAACAAGCTTTCCGCACAAAAGGAGGAGCAAGATGCAAGGATGGAGGAGATTCGGACCTTATTGATCAACCGTTCTTCCCCTTCATCATCCTCAAGGCGGCGATGTTCAAGTCACAAGTCTTTGGAGCGCAAAAATGATGCAAGCACAAGTTGTCCATGTCCACATCTCCATGGCAACCTGTTGGGTAACGTAGTAATTTCAAAAAATTTCCTACGCACACGCAAGATCATGGTGATGCATAGCAACGAGAGGGGAGAGTGTGATCTACATACCTTGTAGATCGACAACGGAAGCGTTTGTTTGATGTAGTCGTACGTCTTCACGGCCCGACCGATCAAGCACCGAAACTACGGCACCTCCGAGTTTTAGCACACGTTCAGCTCGATGACGATCCCCGGACTCCGATCCAGCAAAGTGTCGGGGAAGAGTTCCGTCAGCACGACGGCGTAGTGACGATCTTGATGTACTACTGCTGCAGGGCTTCGCCTAAGCACCGCTACAATATTATCGAGGACTATCGTGGCTGGGGCGCCGCACACGGCTAAGGAATAGATCACGTGGATCAACTTGTGTGTCTCTAGGGTGCCTCTGCCTCAGTATATAAAGGACCAAAGGGGGGAGGCTGGCCGGCCACATAGGGCGCGCCAGGAGAGTCCTACTCCCTCTGGGAGTAGGATTCCCCCCCCCCCCAATCCTAGTTGGAATAGGACTCGTGGAGGGGGGAAAAGAGAGAGAGGGGCCGGCCCCCTCTCCTTGTCCAATTCGGACCAAGGGAGGGGAGGGGCGCGCGGCCCACTAGGGGCTGCCTCTTCTCTTTTCCACCAAGGCCCATTAAGGCCCATTTAGCTCCCCGGGGGGTTCCGGTAACCTCCCGGTACTCTGGTAAAATCCCGATTTCACCCGGAACACTTCCGATATCCAAACATAGGCTTCCAATATATCAATCTTTATGTCTCGACCATTTCGAGACTCCTCGTCATGTCCGTGATCATATCCGGGACTCCGAACAACCTTCGGTACATCAAAATGCATAAACTCATAATATAACTGTCATCGTAACCTTAAGCGTGCGGACCCTACGGGTTCGAGAACAATGTAGACATGACCGAGACACGTCTCTGGTCAATAACCAATAGCGGGACCTGGATGCCCATATTGGCTCCTACATATTCTATGAAGATCTTTATCGGTCAGACCGCATAACAACATACGTTGTTCCCTTTGTCATCGGTATGTTACTTGCCCGAGATTCGATCGTCGGTATTCCAATACCTAGTTCAATCTCGTTACCGGCAAGTCTCTTTACTCATTCTGTAATACATCATTCCGCAACTAACTCATTAGTTGCAATGCTTGCAAGGCTTTAAGTGATGTGCATTAGCGAGAGGGCCCAGAGATACCTCTCCGACAATCGGAGTGACAAATCCTAATCTCGAAATACGCCAACCCAACATTTACCTTTGGAGACACCTGTAGAGCTCCTTTATAATCACCCAGTTACGTTGTGACGTTTGGTAGCACACAAAGTGTTCCTCCGGCAAAGGGGAGTTGCATAATCTCATAGTCATAGGAACATGTATAAGTCATGAAGAAAGCAATAGCAACATACTAAACGATCAGGTGCTAAGCTAATGGAATGGGTCATGTCAATCAGATCATTCACTTAATGATGTGATCCCGTTAATCAAATAACAACTCATTGTTCATGGTTTGGAAACATAACCATCTTTGATTAACGAGCTAGTCAAGTAGAGGCATAATAGTGACACTTTGTTTGTCTACGTATTCACACATGTATTATGTTTCCGGTTAATACAATTCTAGCATGAATAATAAACATTTATCATGATATACGGAAATAAATAATAACTTTATTATTGCCTCTAGGGCATATTTCCTTCAGTCTCCCACTTGCACTAGAGTCAATAATCTAGATCACATCGCCATGTGATTTAACATCAATAGTTCACATCTTTATGTGATTGGTTTACATCTCCATGTGACTAACACCCAAAGGGTTTACTAGATTCAATAATCTAGTTCACATCGCTATGTGATTAAGACCCAAAAAGTGATCATGTTTTGCTTGTGAGAGAAGTTTAGTCAACGGGTCTGCCACTTTCAGATCCGCATGTATTTTGCAAATTTCTATGTCAACAATGCTCTGCATGGAGCTACTCTAGCTAATTGCTCCCACTTTCAATATGTATCAGATTGAGACTTAGAGTCATCTGGATCAGTGTCAAAGCTTGCATCGACGTAACCCTTTACGACGAACCTTTTGTCACCTCCGTAATCGAGAAATATATCCTTATTCCAGTAAGGATAATTTTGACCGCTGTCCATTGATCTACTCTTAGATCACTATTGTACTCCCTCTCTTAACACAGTGTATGGTATACAATAGATCTGGTACACAGCATGGCATACTTTATAGAACCTATGACTGAGGCATAGGGAATGACTTTCATTCTCTTTCTATCTTCTGCCGTGGTCGGGCTTTGAGTCTTACTCAACTTCACACCTTGTAACCCAGGCAAGAAACTTTTTCTTTGACTGTTCCATTTTGAACTACTTCAAAATCTTGTCAAGGTATGTACTCATTGAAAAACTTATCAAGCATTTTGATTTATCTCTATAGATCTTGATACTCAATATGTAAGCAGCTTTACCGAGGTCTTTCTTTGAAAAACTCCTTTCAAACACTCCTTTATGCTTTGCAGAATAATTCTACATTATTTCTGATCAACAATATGTCATACACATATACTTATCAGAAATGATGTAGTGCTCCCACTCACTTTCTTGTAAATACAGGCTTCACCGCAAGTCTGTATAAAACTATATGCTTTGATCAACTTATCAAAGCGTATATTCCAACTCCGAGATTCTTGCACCAGTCCATAGATGGATCGCTGGAGCTTGCATATTTAGTTAACACCTTTAGGATCGACAAAACCTTCTAGTTGCATCGTATACAGCTCTTCTTTAGTAAATCCATTAAGGAATGCAGTTTTGTTTATCCATTTGCCATAAAATGCGGCAATTGCTAACATGATTCGGACAGACTTAAGCATAGATACGAGTGAAAAAATCTCATCGTAGTCAACACCTTGAACTTGTCGAAAACCTTTTGCGACAATTCTAGCTTTGTAGATAGTAACACTACTATCAGCGTCCGTCTTCCTCTTGAAGATCCATTTATTTTCTATGGCTTGCCGATCATCGGGCAAATCCATCAAAGTCCATACTTTGTTCTCATACATGGATCATATCTCAGATTTCATGGCCTCAAACCATTTCGCGGAATCTGGGCTCATCGTCGCTTCCTCATAGTTCGCAAGTTCGTCATGGTCTAGTAACATGACTTCCAGAATAGGATTACTGTACCACTCTGGTGCGGATCTCACTCTGGTTTACCTACGAGATTTGGTAGTAACTTGATCTGAAGTTACATGATCATCATCATTAGCTTCCTCACTAATTGGTGTAGTAGTCACAGGAACAGATTTCTGTGATGAGCTACTTTCCAATAAGGGAGCAGGTATAGTTACCTCATCAAGTTCTACTTTCCTCCCACTCACTTCTTTCGAGAGAAACTCATTCTCTAGAAAAACTCCGAATTTAGCAACAAAAGTCTTGCCTTCAGATTTGTGATAGAAGGTGTACCCAACAGTCTCCTTTGGGTATCCTATGAAGACATATTTCTCCGATTTGGGTTTGAGCTTATTAGGATGAAACTTTTTCATATAAGCATCACAACCCCAAACTTTAAGAAACGACAACTTTGGTTTCTTGCCAAACCACAGTTCAGATTGTGTCGTCTCAACGGACTTAGATGGTGCCCTATTTAACGTGAATGCAGCTGTCTCTAATGCATAACCCCAAAACGATAGTGGTAGATCGGTAAGAGACATCATAGATCGCACCATATCTAATAAAGTACGGTTATGACATTCGGACACACCATTATGCTGTGGTGTTCCAGGTGGCATGAGTTTGTGAAACTATTCCACATTGTTTTAATTGAAGACCAAACTCGTAACTCAAATATTTTACTTCTGCGATCATATCGTAGAAACTTTCATTTTTGTTACGATGATTCTCCACTTCACTCTGAAATTCTTTGAACTTTTCAAATTTTTCAGACCTTTGTTTCATCAAGTAGATATACTCATATCTGCTCAAATCATCTGTGAAGATCAGAAAATAATGATACCTATCGCGAGCCTCAATATTCATCGGACCACATACATCAGTACGTATGATTTCCAACAAATCTGTTGCTCGCTCCATTGTTCCGAAGAACAGAGTCTTAGTCATCTTGCCCATGAGGCATGGTTCGCAAGCATCAACTGATTCATAATCAAGTGATTCCAAAAGCCCATCAGCATGGAGTTTCTTCATGCGCTTTACACAAATATGACCTAAACGGCAGTGCTACAAATAAGTTGCACTATCATTATTAACTTTGCATCTTTTGGTTTCAATATTATGATTATGTGTATCACTACGATCGAGATCCAACGAACTATTTTCATTGGGTGTGTAACCATATAAGGTTTTATTCATGTAAACAGAACAACAATTTATTCTCTTACTTAAATGAATAACCGTATTACAATAAACATGATCAAATCATATTCATGCTCAATGTAAACACCAAATAACACTTATTTAGGTTCAACACTAATCCCGAATTTATTGGGAGTGTGCGATGATGATCATATCAATCTTGGAACCACTTCCAACACACATTGTCACTTCACCCTTAACTAGTCTCTGTTTATTCTGCAACTCCCGTTTCGAGTTACTAATCTTAGCAACTGAACTAGTATCAAATACTGAGGGGTTGCTATAAACACTAGTAAAGTACACATCAATAACATGTATATCAAATATACTTATGTTCACTTTGCCATCCTTCTTATCCGCCAATCACTTGGGGTAGTTCCGCTTCCAGTGACCAGTCCCTTTGCAGTAGAAGCACTTAGTCTCAGGCTTAAGACCAGACTTGGGTTTGTTCACTTGAGCAGCAACTTGCTTGCTGTTCTTCTTGAAGTTCCCCTTCTTCCCTCTGCCCTTTTCTTGAAACTAGTGGTCTTGTCTACCATCAACACTTGATGTTTTTCTCGATTTCTACCTTCGTCAATTTCCGCATTACGAAGAGCTTGGGAATCGTTTCCGTTATCCTTTGCATATCATAGTTCATCACAAAGTTCTACGATGGTGACTAGAGAATTCTGTCAATCACTATCTTATCTGGAAGATTAACTCCCACTTGATTCAAGCGATTGTAGTACCCAGACAATCTGAGCACATGCTCACTAGTTGAGCGATTCTCCTCCATCTTTTGCTATAGAACTTGTTGGAGACTTCATATCTCTCAACTCGGGTATTTGCTTGAAATATTAACTTCAACTCCTGGAACATCTCATATGCTGTCCCATGACGTTCAAAACGTCTTTGAAGTCCCGATTCTAAGCCATTAAGCATGGTGCACTAAACTATCAAGTAGTCATCATATTGAGCTAGCCAAACGTTCATAACGTCTGCATCTGCTCCTGCAATAGGTCCGTCACCTAGCGGTGCATCAAGGACATAATTATTCTGTGCAGCAATGAGGATAAACCTCAGATCACGGATCCAATCCGCATCATTGCTACTAACATCTTTCAACACAATTTTCTCTAGGAACATATCAAAATAAACACAGGGAAGCAACAACGCGAGCTATTGATCTACAACATAATTTGCAAAATACTACCAGGACTAAGTTCATGATAAATTTAAGTTCAATTAATCATATTACTTAAGAACTCCCACTTAGATAGACATCCCTCTAATCCTCTAAGTGATTACGTGATCCAATCAACTAAACCATGTCCGATCATCACGTGAGATGGAGTAGTTTCATTGGTGAACATCACTATGTTGATCATATCTACTATATGATTCATGCTCGACCTTTCGGTCTCCGTGTTCCGAGGCCATATCTGTATATGCTTGGCTCGTCAAGTATAACCTGAGTATTCCGTGTGTGCAACTGTTTTGCACCCGTTGTATTAGAACGTAGAGCCTATCACACCCGATCATCACGCGGTGTCTCAGCACGAAGAACTTTCGCAACGGTGCATACTCAGGGAGAACACTTCTTGATAATTTTTTAGAGATCATCTTATAATGCTACCGTCAATCAAAGCAAGATAAGATGCATAAAAGATAAACATCACATGCAATCAATATAAGTGATATGATATGGCCATCATCATCTTGTGCTTGTGATCTCCATCTCCGAAGTACCGTCGTGATCACCATCGTCACCGGCGTGCCAACTTGATCTCCATCGTAGCATCTTTGTCGCCTCGCCAAGCTTGTGCTTCCACGACTATCGCTACCGTTTAGTGATAAAGTAAAGCATTACATCGCGATTACATTGCATACAATAAAGCGACAACCATATGGCTCCTGCCAGTTGCCGATAACTCGGTTACAAAACATGATCATCTCATACAATAAATTCAGCATCATGTCTTGACCATATCACATCACAACATGCCCTGCAAAAACAAGTTAGACGTCCTCTACTTTGTTGGTGCAAATTTTACGTGGCTGCTACGGGCTTAAGCAAGAACTAATCTTACCTACGCATCAAAACCACAACGATAGTTTGTCAAGTTGGTGCTGTTTTAACCTTCGCAAGGACCGGGCGTAGCCACACTTGGTTCAACTAAAGTTGGAGAAACTGTCACCCACAAGCCACCTCTGTGCAAAGCACGTCGGGAGAACCGGTCTCGCGTAAGCGTACGCCTAATATCGGTCTGGGCCGCTTCATCCAACAATACCGCCGAACCAAAGTATGACATGCTGGTAAGCAGTATGACCTATATCGCCCACAACTCACTTGTGTTCTACTCGTGCATATAACATCAACATATAAAACCTAGGCTCTGATACCACTGTTGGGTAACGTAGAAATTTCAAAAAATTTCCTACGCACACGCAAGATCATGGTGATGCATAGCAACGAGAGGGGAGAGTGTGATCTACATACCTTGTAGATCGACAACGGAAGCGTTTGGTTGATGTAGTCGTACGTCTTCACGGCCCGACCGATCAAGCACCGAAACTATGGCACCTCCGAGTTTTAGCACACGTTCAGCTCGATGACGATCCCCGGACTCCGATCCAGCAAAGTGTCAGGGAAGAGTTCCGTCAGCACGACGGCGTAGTGACGATCTTGATGTACTACTGCTGCAAGGCTTCGCCTAAGCACCGCTACAATATTATCGAGGACTATCGTGGCTGGGGCGCCACACACGGCTAAGGAATAGATCACGTGGATCAACTTGTGTGTCTCTAGGGTGCCTCTATTGGGGAACGTTGCAGAAAACAAAAATTTTCCTACGGTTTCACCAAGATCCATCTATGAGTTCATCTAGCAACGAGTGATTGGATTGCATCTACATACCTTTGTAGATCACGCGCGGAAGCGTTCAAAGAACGGGGATGAGGAAGTCGTACACGACGTGATCCAAATCACCGAAGATCCTAGCGCCGAACGGACGGCGCCTCCGTGTTCAACACACGTACGGTCAGTGCAACGTCTCCTTCTTCTTGATCCAGCAAGAGGGAAGGAGAGGTTGAGGAAGATGGCTCCAGCAGCAGCACGACGGCGTGGTGGAGATGGAGCTGCAGTACTCCGTCAGGGCTTCGCTAAGCGCTATGGAGGAGGAGGAGGTGTTGGAGAGGGAGAAGGAGGCAACCAAAGGCGTGGGAGAAAATCCCTCCTTCCCTCACTATATATAGGAGGGCCAAGGGGGGGGGCGCCGGTCCTAGGAGATCCAATCTCCTAGGGTGGGGCGGCGGCCAAGGGGGGTTTCCCTCCCCCCCAAGGCACCTAGGAGGTGCCTTCCTCTCCTAGGACTCTTTCCCCTTGTAACCCTAGGCGCATGGGCCTCTTGGGGCTGGTGCCCTTGGCCCATGTAGGCCAAGGCGCACCCCCTACAGCCCATGTGCCCCGCCGGGACAGGTGGCCCCACCCGGTGGACCCCCGGGACCCTTCCGGTGGTCCCGGTACAACACCGATTACCCCGAAACTTGTCCCGATGGCCGAAACAGGACTTCCCATATATAAATATTTACCTCCGGACCATTCCGGAACTCCTCGTGACGTCCGGGATCTCATCCGGGACTCCGAACAACATTCGGGTTACTGCATATACATATCCCTACAACCCTAGCATCACCGAACCTTAAGTGTGTAGACCCTACGGGTTCGGGAGACATGTAGACATGACCGAGACGACTCTCCGGTCAATAACCAACAACGGGATCTGGATACCCATGTTGGCTCCCACATGCTCCACGATGATCTCATCGGATGAACCACGATGTCGAGGATTCAAGCAACCCCGTATGCAATTCCCTTTGTCAATCGGTATGTTACTTGCCTGAGATTCGATCGTCGGTATCCCAATACCTCGTTCAATCTCGTTACCAGTAAGTCACTTTACTCGTACCGTAATGCATGATCCCATGACCAGACACTTGCTCACTTTGAGCTCATTATGATGATGCATTACCGAGTGGGCCCAGTGATACCTCTCCGTCATATGGAGTGACAAATCCCAGTCTCGATCCGTGTCAACCCAACAAACACTTTCGGAGATACCTGTAGTGCACCTTTATAGTCACCCAGTTACGTTATGACGTTTGGTACACCCAAAGCACTCCTACGGTATCCGGGAGTTACACGATCTCATGGTCAAAGGAAAAGATACTTGACATTGGAAAAGCTCTAGCAAA
Source organism: Triticum urartu (assembly GCF_003073215.2). Taxonomy (NCBI): domain Eukaryota; kingdom Viridiplantae; phylum Streptophyta; class Magnoliopsida; order Poales; family Poaceae; genus Triticum; species Triticum urartu. The sequence goes on along the minus strand of NC_053027.1, from coordinate 221,868,471 downwards.
CGAACTACACGATCTTGCGCTATGCTTAGGATTGGGTCTTGTCCATCACATCATTCTCCTAATGATGTGATCCCGTTATCAATGACATCCAATGTCCATAGCCAGGAAACCATGACTATCTGTTGATCAACGAGCTAGTCAACTAGAGGCTTACTAGGGACATGTTGGTGTCTGTTATTCACACATGTATTACGATTTCCGGATAATACAATTATAGCATGAATAAAGACAATTATCATGAACAAAGATATATAATAATAATGCTTTTATTATTTCCTCTAGGGCATATTTCCAACAGTCTCCCACTTGCACTAGAGTCAATAATCTAGCTACATTGTGATGAATCGAACACCCATGGAATTCTGGTGTTGATCATTTTTTGCCCTAGGGAGAGGTTTAGTCAACGGATCTGCTACATTCAGGTCCGTATGTACTTTACAAATCTCTATGTCTCCATCTTGAACATTTTCACGAATGGAGTTGAAGCGACGCTTGATGTGCCTTGTCTTCTTGTGAAACCTGGGCTCCTTGGCAAGTGCAATAGCTCCAGTGTTGTCACAAAAGAGTTTGATTGGCCCCGACGCATTGGGTATGACTCCTAGGTCGGTGATGAACTCCTTCACCCATATTGCTTCATGTGCTGCCTCCGAGGCTGCCATGTACTCCGCTTCACATGTAGATCCCGCCATGACGCTCTGCTTGCAGCTGCACCAGCTCACTGCTCCACCATTCAACATATACACGTATCCGGTTTGTGACTTAGAGTCATCCAGATCTGTGTCGAAGCTAGCGTCGACGTAACCCTTTACGACGAGCTCTTCGTCACCTCCATAAACGAGAAACATGTCCTTTGTCCTTTTCAGGTACTTCAGGATATTCTTGACCGCTGTCCAGTGTTCCTTGCCGGGATTACTTTGGTACCTTCCTACCAAACTTACGGCAAGGTTTACATCAGGTCTGGTACACAGCATGGCATACATAATAGATCCTATGGCTGAAGCATAGGGGATGACACTCATCTCTTCTTTATCTTTTGCCGTGGTCGGGCATTGAGCCGAGCTCAATCTCACACCTTGCAAAATAGGCAAGAACCCTTTCTTGGACTGATCCATTTTGAACTTCTTCAAAATCTTATCAAGGTATGTGCTTTTTGAAAGACCTATGAGGCGTCTTGATCTATCTCTATAGATCTTGATGCCTAATATATAAGCAGCTTCTCCAAGGTCCTTCATTGAAAAACTCTTATTCAAGTAGGGCTTGATGCTGTGCAAGAGTTCTATATCATTTCCCATCAAAAGTATGTCATCTACATATAGTATGAGAAATGCTACAGAGCTCCCACTCACTTTCTTGTAAACGCAGGCTTCTCCATAAGTCTGCGTAAACCCAAACGCTTTGATCATCTCATCAAAGCGAATGTTCCAACTCCGAGATGCTTGCACCAGCCCATAAATCAAGCGTTGGAGCTTGCACACCTTGTTAGCATTCTTAGGATCGACAAAACCTTCCGGCTGCATCATATACAACTCTTCCTTAAGGAAACCATTAAGGAATGCCGTTTTGACGTCCATTTGCCATATCTCATAATCGTAGAATGCGGCAATTGCTAACATGATTCGGACGGACTTTAGCTTCGCTACCGGTGAGAAAGTATCATCGTAGTCAACTCCTTGAACTTGTCGATAACCCTTAGCGACAAGCCAAGCTTTATAGATGGTCACATTACCATCCGCGTCTGTCTTCTTCTTAAAGATCCATTTATTTTCTATGGCTCGCCGCTCAACGAGCAAGTCAGTCAAAGTCCATACTTCGTTTTCATACATGGATCCTATCTCGGATTTCATGGCTTCTAGCCATTTGTCGGAATCCGGGCCCGCCATCGCTTCTTCATAGTTCGAAGGTTCACTGTTTGCTAACAACATGATTTCCAAGACAGGGTTGCCGTACCACTCTGGTGCGGAACGTGTCCTTGTGGACCTTCGAATTTCAGCAGGAGCTTGATCAGAAGTATCTTGATCATTATTATTAACTTCCTCTCTAGTCGGTGCAGGCACCTCAGGAACATTTTCTTGAGTTGCGCCATTTTCCGGTTCAAGAGGTAATACTTCATCAAGTTCTACTTTCCTCCCACTTACTTCTTTCGAGAGAAACTCTTTCTACAGAAAGAGTGCGTTCTTGGCAACAAATATCTTGCCTTCGGATCTTAGGTAGAAGGTATACCCAATGGTTTCCTTAGGGTATCCTATGAAGAAGCATTTTTCCGACTTGGGTTCGAGCTTCTCAGGTTGAAGTTTCTTGACATAAGCATCGCATCCCCAAACTTTTAGAAACGACAGCTTAGGTTTCTTGCCAAACCATAATTCATACGGTGTCGTCTCAACGGATTTAGACGGAGCCCTATTTAAAGTGAATGTAGCTGTCTCTAGAGCGTATCCCCAAAATGATAGCGGTAAATCGGTAAGAGACATCATAGACCGCACCATATCCAATAGAGTGCGATTACGACGTTCGGACACACCGTTACGCTGAGGTGTTCCAGGCGGCGTGAGTTGTGAAACGATTCCACATTTTCTTAAGTGTGTGCCAAATTCGTGACTCAAGTATTCTCCTCCACGATCTGATCATAGAAACTTGATTTTCCTGTCACGTTGATTCTCAACCTCACTCTGAAATTCCTTGAACTTTTCAAAGGTTTCAGACTTGTGTTTCATTAAGTAGACATACCCATATCTACTCAAGTCATCAGTGAGGGTGAGAACATAATGATAGCCACCGCGAGCCTCAACACTCATTGGACCGCACACATCAGTATGTATGATTTCCAATAAGTTGGTTGCTCGCTCCATTGTTCCTAAGAACGGAGTCTTGGTCATTTTACCCATGAGGCATGGTTCGCACGTGTCAAATGATTCATAATCAAGAGACTCTAAAAGTCCATCAGCATGGAGCTTCTTCATGCGTTTGACACCTATGTGACCAAGGCGGCAATGCCACAAGTATGTGACTATCATTATCAACCTTACATCTTTTGGTATCTACACTATGAATATGTGTAATATTACGTTCGAGATTCATTAAGAATAAACCATTGACCATCGGAGCATGACCATAAAACATATCTCTCACATAAATAGAACAACCATTATTCTCGGATTTAAATGAGTAGCCATCTCGTATTAAACGAGATCCTGATACAATGTTCATGCTCAAACTTGGCACTAAATAACAATTATTGAGGTTTATAACTAATCCCATAGGTAAATGTAGAGGTAGCGTGCCGACGGCGATCACATCGACCTTGGAACCATTCCCAACGCGCATCGTCACCTCGTCCTTCGCCAGTCTCCGTTTATTCCGCAGCTCCTGCTGTGAGTTACAAATATGAGCAACGGCACCGGTATCAAATACCCAGGAGTTACTACGAGTACTGGTAAGGTACACATCAATTACATGTATATCAAATATACCTTTGGTGTTGCCGGCCTTCTTGTCCGCTAAGTATTTGGGGCAGTTCCGCTTCCAGTGACCCTTTCCCTTGCAATAAAAGCACTCAGTTTCGGGCTTGGGTCCATTCTTTGGCTTCTTCCCGGCAGCTTTCTTGCCAGGCGCGGCAACTTCCTTGCCGTCCTTCTTGGAGTTCTTTTTACCCTTGCCCTTCTTGAACTTAGTGGTTTTATTGACCATCAACACTTGATGTTCCTTCTTGACTTCTACCTCTGCTGATTTCAGCATAGCAAATACTTCAGGAATGGTCTTTTCCATCCCCTGCATATTGAAGTTCATCCAAAGCTCTTGTAGCTTGGTGGAAGCGACTGGAGGATTCTGTCAATGACTGCATCATCCGGGAGATTAACTCCCAGCTGAGTCAAGCGGTTATGTAACCCAGACATAGTGAGTATGTGCTCACTGACAGAACTATTTTCCTCCATCTTACAGCTGAAGAATTTGTCGGAGACTTCATATCTCTCGACCCGGGCATGAGCTTGGAAAACCATTTTCAGCTCTTCGAACATCTCATATGCTCCATGTCTCTCAAAACGCTTTTGGAGCCCCGGCTCTAAGCTGTAAAGCATGCCGCACTGAACGAGGGAGTAGTCATCAGCACGTGTCTGCCAAGCGTTCATAACGTCTTGGTTCTGTGGGACGGGTGGATCACCTAGCGGTACTTGTAGGACATAATCTTTCTTGGCAGCTACGAGGATGATCCTCAGGTTCCGGACCCAGTCCGTATAGTTGCTGCCATCGTCTTTCAGCTTGGTTTTCTCTAGGAACGCGTTGAAGTTGAGGATTACGTTGGCCATTTGATCTACAAGACATATTTGCAAAGGATTTAGACTAAGTTCATGATAATTAAGTTCATCTAATCAAATTATTAATGAACTCCCACTCAGATTAGACATCCCTCTAGTCATCTAAGTGTTACACGATCCGAGTCGACTAGGCCGTGTCCGATCATCACGTGAGACGGACTAGTCATCGTCGGTGAACATCTTCATGTTGATCGTATCTTCCATACGACTCGTGTTCGACCTTTCGGTCTCTGTGTTCCGAGGCCATGTCTGTACATGCTAGGCTCGTCAAGTTAACCCTAAGTGTTTTTCATGTGTAAAACTGTCTTACACCCATTGTATGTGAACGTAAGGATCTATCACACCCGATCATCATGTGGTGCTTCGAAACGACGAACTTTAGCAACGGTGCACAGTTAGGGGAGAACACTTCTTGAAATTGTTGTAAGGGATCATCTTATTTACTACCGTCGTTCTAAGTAAACAAGATGCAAAACCTGATAAACATCAAATGCAATCAAATAATAATAGTGACATGATATGGCCAATATCACATAGCTCCTTTGATCTCCATCTTGGGGCTCCATGATCATCTTGTCACTGGCATGACACCATGATCTCCATCATCATGATCTCCATCATCGTGTCTCCATGAAGTTGCTCGCCAACTATTACTTCTACTACTATGGCTAACGCGTTTAGCAATAAAGTAAAGTAATTTACATGGCGTTTCTCAATGACTCGCAGGTCATACAAAAATAAAGACAACTTCTATGGCTCCTGCCGGTTGTCATACTCATCGACATGCAAGTCGTGATTCTTATTACAATAGTATGAACATCTCATACATCACATATAGATCATTCATCATTCATCACAACTTTGGCCATATCATATCACAAAGAACTTGCTGCAAAAACAAGTTAGACGTCCTCTAATTGTTGTTTGCAAGTTTTACGTGGCTGAAACAGGGTTCTAGCAAGAACGTTTTCTTACCTACGTGAAAGCCACAACGTGATTTTTCAACTTCTATTTACCCTTCATAAGGACCCTGTTCATCGAATCTGCTCCAACTAAAGTAGGAGAGACAGACACCCGTCAGCCACCTTATGCAACTTGTGCATGTTAGTCGGTGGAACCGGTCTCACGTAAGCGTACGTGTAAGGTTGGTCCGGGCCGCTTCATCCCACAATACCGTTGAAGCAAGATAAGACTAGTAGCGGCAAGAAAGTTGACAACATCTACGCCCACAACAAATTGTGTTCTACTCGCGCAAGAAGAACTACGCATAGACCTAGCTCATGATGCCACTGTTGGGGAACGTTGCAGAAAACAAAAATTTTCCTACGGTTTCACCAAGATCCATTATGAGTTCATCTAGCAACGAGTGATTGGATTGCATCTACATACCTTTGTAGATCACGCGCGGAAGCGTTCAAAGAACGGGGATGAGGAAGTCGTACACGACGTGATCCAAATCACCGAAGATCCTAGCGCCGAACGGACGACGCCTCCGTGTTCAACACACGTACGGTCAGCGCAACGTCTCCTTCTTCTTGATCCAGCAAGAGGGAAGGAGAGGTTGAGGAAGATGGCTCTAGCAGCAGCACGACGGCGTGGTGGAGATGGAGCTGCAGTACTCCGTCAGGGCTTCGCCAAGCGCTATGGAGGAGGAGGAGGTGTTGGAGAGGGAGAAGGAGGCAACCAAAGGCGTGGGAGAAAAGCCCTCCTTCCCTCACTATATATAGGAGGGCCAAGGGGGGGGGCGGCCCTAGGAGATCCAATCTCCTAGGGTGGGGCGGCGGCCAAGGGGGGTTTCCCTCCCCCCAAGGCACCTAGGAGGTGCCTTCCTCTCCTAGGACTCTTTCCCCTTGTAACCCTAGGCGCATGGGCCTCTTGGGGCTGGTGCCCTTGGCCCATGTAGGCCAAGGCGCACCCCCTACAGCCCATGTGGCCCCCCAGGACAGGTGGCCCCACCCGGTGGACCCCCGGGACCCTTCCGGTGGTCCTGGTACAATACCGATTACCCCGAAACTTGTCCCGATGGCCGAAACAGGACTACCCATATATAAATCTTTACCTCCGGACCATTCCGGAACTCCTCGTTATGTCCGGGATCTCATCCGAGACTCCGAACAACATTCGGGTTACTGCATATACATATCCCTACAACCCTAGCGTCACCGAACCTTAAGTGTGTAGACCCTACGGGTTCGGGAGACATGTAGACATGACCGAGACGACTCTCCGGTCAATAACCAACAGCGGGATCTGGATACCCATGTTGGCTCCCACATGCTCCACGATGATCTCATCAGATGAATCATGATGTCGAGGATTCAAGCAACCCCGTATGCAATTCCCTTTGTCAATCGGTATGTTACTTGCCCGAGATTCGATCGTCGGTATCCCAATACCTCGTTCAATCTCGTTACCGGCAAGTCACTTTACTCGTACCGTAATGCATGATGCCGTGACCAGACACATGGTCACTTTGAGCTCATTATGATGATGCATTACCGAGTGGGCCCAGTGATACCTCTCCGTCATATGGAGTGACAAATCCCAGTCTCGATCCGTGTCAACCCAACAGACACTTTCGGAGATACCTGTAGTGCACCTTTATAGTCACCCAGTTACGTTGTGACGTTTGGTACACCCAAAGCACTCCTACGGTATCCGGGAGTTACACGATCTCATGGTCAAAGGAAAAGATACTTGACATTGGAAAAGCTCTAGCAAACGAACTACACGATCTTGCGCTATGCTTAGGATTGGGTCTTGTCCATCACATCATTCTCCTAATGATGTGATCCCGTTATCAATGACATCCAATGTCCATAGCCAGGAAACCATGACTATCTGTTGATCAACGAGCTAGTCAACTAGAGGCTTACTAGGGACATGTTGGTGTCTGTTATTCACACATGTATTACGATTTCCGGATAATACAATTATAGCATGAATAAAGACAATTATCATGAACAAAGATATATAATAATAATGCTTTTATTATTGCCTCTAGGGCATATTTCCAACAGCCTCTGCCTCAGTATATAAAGGACCAAAGGGGGGAGGCTGGCCGGCCACATAGGGCGCGCCAGGAGAGTCCTACTCCCTCTGGGAGTAGGATTCCCCCCCCCCCCAATCCTAGTTGGAATAGGACTCGTGGAGGGGGGAAAAGAGAGAGGGGCCGGCCCCCTCTTCTTGTCCAATTCGGACCAAGGGAGGGGAGGGGCGCGCGGCCCACTATGGGCTGCCTCTTCTCTTTTCCACCAAGGCCCATTAAGGCCCATTTAGCTCCCCGGGGGGTTCCGGTAACCTCCCGGTACTCTGGTAAAATCCCGATTTCACCCGGAACACTTCCGATATCCAAACATAGGCTTCCAATATATCAATCTTTATGTCTCGACCATTTCGAGACTCCTCGTCATGTCCGTGATCATATCCGGGACTCCAAACAACCTTCGATACATCAAAATGCATAAACTCATAATATAACTGTCATCGTAACCTTAAGCGTGCGGACCCTGCGGGTTCGAGAACAATGTAGACATGACCGAGACACGTCTCTGGTCAATAACCAATAGCGGGACCTGGATGCCCATATTGGCTCCTACATATTCTATGAAGATCTTTATCGGTCAGACCGCATAACAACATACGTTGTTCCCTTTGTCATCGGTATATTACTTGCCCGAGATTCGATCGTCGGTATTCCAATACCTAGTTCAATCTCGTTACCTGCAAGTCTCTTTACTCATTCTGTAATACATCATCCCGCAACTAACTCATTAGTTGCAATTCTTGCAAGGCTTTAAGTGATGTGCATTAGCGAGAGGGCCCAGAGATACCTCTCCGACAATCGGAGTGACAAATCCTAATCTCGAAATACGCCAACCCAACATTTACCTTTGGAGACACCTGTAGAGCTCCTTTATAATCACCCAGTTACGTTGTGACGTTTGGGAGCACACAAAGTGTTCCTCCGGCAAAGGGGAGTTGCATAATCTCATAGTCATAGGAACATGTATAAGTCATGAAGAAAGCAATAGCAACATACTAAACGATCGGGTGCTAAGCTAATGGAATGGGTCATGTCAATCAGATCATTCACTTAATGATGTAATCCCGTTAATCAAATAACAACTCATTGTTCATGGTTTGGAAACATAACCATCTTTGATTAACGAGCTAGTCAAGTAGAGGTATAATAGTGACACTTTGTTTGTCTATGTATTCACACATGTATTATGTTTCCGGTTAATACAATTCTAGCATGAATAATAAACATTTATCATGATATAAGGAAATAAATAATAACTTTATTATTGCCTCTAGGGCATATTTCCTTCACAACCACCATCACGTTCGTGATCCACATCGTCATGAAGGGCAAGTCACCTCCAAGCATCATGTGAACGACGAAGACAAACGCCATCGAGCTCAAGTATGACAACGACACCATCAACATGAAGATACTCGAGATGCGCCTACCTACAAGTCCCAACAAGCTCTACATCAAGCTACGACCAAACTTCATGAGCATAAGAGAAGACCGCGAGACAAGCACCACCAAGAGGACGCTACGGCTACTACCACCACCACTTCGGCATCTTCCCCTTTGGATGTATGGCATCTTCGCCCACTTCCCACAAGTACGCCTACATTGACTTCATCAATTCCAAGGCGACCACCTACGAGCGAGGGCGACACTTCCATCTTCGGAAGCCCCTCAAGGAAGATGGCCAAACATGGGAATTTCCCTTCGGTCATGGTGACGAGCTCCGAGGTGCCACATCATATGGCCATCCAATGTAACATCCCAAATTTTCAATTTGGAATGTTATACACTAGATCATCATTGCATATCATATTTATTGCATTTTGGTTGATCCTAGAAATTTCACGCAACTCAAGGACTCTCGGAGAGAGTTGGGGATTTCGTTATTTTCATATTTGAGTTGTCTCAAATTTTGAAAATAGGATCTTTTGATTTTATTTATTTTATCTTCAATTATTTCTATTACAAAAATATGAGAGAGGGAATAAAATGACTTTCCCAAAATAAAGAAATATTGAGGATTTAATAAAAAAATCAAATAAGATTTATTTTGGTTTTATTTGTTATTTTATTTGAATTTAGGAAAAATGTGCGTTTTTCAAAATTGCATTTAGGCCCCAAATAAATGTTCATCCTGTGCGGCTTGATTTTTGAAGCCGAGAAAAATTTATTTCGGGATTTTTGGAGTCGGTTTAATATTTCTTTTGTTTTTTCTACCGAGCATAATTATAAAAAAAACGTCTGAACCGACCTCGGGCCATTTTCGGCCGGGCCTCTTATAAGCCACCCCAGCCGAGGCCCAAGTCGCCACCCCGCCCAACCCTAACCCTAGCTGGCTCCCGCCGCCGCCGCCGCGCCTCGCCTCGCCGCCCCGCCGCCGCCGCCTCACCGCCGGACCCGCCGGACCACCGCTGCCGCCATCACCGGAGTTGCTAGGTAGTTTTTTTAGTCTCTGGTTTTCTCGAAAACCGTTCGGTTTTCTGACGATTTTGCTCGTTTTTTTAGTTTCGGTTTTTTTAAATAGATCGGTTTTCCGGTTTATTTAAATAGCGAGCGTTCGTCCGTTTTTTCGTTCTAGCGAATGTTCGTCGTTTTTCTTTTTCTCGGATTAAATCCGCGATTTTTCTGATCGCGATTTCTGATCCAATTTTCGTTTTAGTCTAACTTTTTGCTCGTTTATCGGAATCAGGCGAATCAAGCGCCTGGAGTTTCGTCTCAAAACCTTCTTTCCGTTTAACCAACTTAAACAAGTTTTTTCCACTGTAAAAATTGCCTTAGATCCAGAATAGTAAACAAAGCCTGTTTCTTTTTCCTTTTGTCTTTCGTTGCTTCGTTCGATTTGACTCTTTTTGCCAACCAGAGTTCTTAAGTTGAACTTTCTGGTTAGATCTCTTATTTGAGTCTTACCTGTGCATTAGTTGAGTACTTATTGTATGCTTGTTTGTTTGCAATAGAGTACCCGGAGTGCGCCGCTTGCTACTTCGAATCGCTAGGTTTCCCGGATCATCAGCAAGGCAAGTAACACTTCGATCATGCTTTCCCACTACCTAGTTTTATTGCATTAGATCAATCCTCACACATTGCATGATTAGGATCTAATTAAATTGTGGGTTTGGGAAGTAGTTGAGGTAGTACCTATTACCTGTTTATTATCAAACCTTTGGGAGTTACTTCTACGTTTGCTTATTATGCCATGTTATGCTAGTAGACGTGGATTGGGTGAGTGTAACCATGACAGATGTGAGATTGCTAATTAATGGTTTATTTAAGGTGGCAACTTAAGCACACATCTGGGTGGATTAAGGTACCTGGGTATTCCAGGATTGCCTGTTTTCTTTATGGACTGCCACCCAGGCTCAAAGGGATCATGAGATTATTCATGCTAGAAACTTCCGTGTGCAGCCACTAGCTATTATGGGCTCTAGCATAGTTGATTAAGTTGTGCGAACTCTTACAGTGGTAGACTAGCAGATGTAGGGGAAAGTAGGTGTAACGGTCTACCCGATCGTAAGGTGCTAGCGCTTCTGAAAGACTATGTCTCGGTCATCCGTCTTCTCAAACACCATGTAGTGCGAGAAACCAAACTATGATTATCATGTGAATCTCAACATGTTACTCTAAAATTTAATTTGTTGGGTTTTGTTTAATGATGATGCTTATTTGGGATTGAGAATGCTGTCAACCATTCTCAATGTTTAACAACTACCATGATAGTTAAATAAAATTTATTCCTTTGTAGTAGGGAAAACTTGGCTTTACGCAATATTGTAACCATAGAGCTTTCCACCAGCCAAATATGCATATAGAGTAGCTGTTTCATTCCATTACTCTCTATGTGTTACTTTGCCAGCATATTCCATGTGCTGACCCGTTTCGAGCTGCAAAGTTAATATTGCAGACTTTTCAGACGACGATTAAGGAGTTTTTAGGTCGTGGTTCTATACTCAGTGATGCCGTTGGAGTTGATGGACTCACTTATCTTCCAAGCCTTCCGCTGTTATGGTTATTAGATGGCCTGCCATCTTTATTGTAATAAGTTCTCTATTGAGACACTCGAGGTAATAAGTGTGTGATTGCTACTCTGTTATAAATCCTTCAAGTACTATGTGGTGTCAGCATTACTGATCTAGGGATGACACCGGAGCACAGAGATTGGACCGTTTGAGGTCTGGTCGCTACATCCAACAACAAGACGGTGGCAAGAATGTCGAGCAAGGGCCACCCCCTTCGACCACGACGACGAGAATGAACCTCTTCAACAACATGAAGACGACACCCATATTGGACTCATACTCCGAGTCAAGCTACGAGACCGCACATGAAACCTTATCTTTGGTCTTAGAGGAGAGTGATGATGTGCCATCTTCGGCCCTCATCCATGGCTACGACTACGACATGATTGAGCATGGAGACATTTGCACCGACATCTCTACGACACCCACATATGAAGAGATGCCCCAATTGCCATGTGAGGAGAGCCACCACCCCATGAATGAGATGAGTGACTCCACCATATATGACATTGAGTGCATTTCCTATAAGAGGATGAGTGTGACCACCACTAGCCCCATACATGAGAGCATGTCACATATCCTATGTGAGGTTGAGAGCCATTTGAGTGACTCCACCAACCATATGAGTGAGAGCATCATACCGGGAGAGAGTGAGGTAGTTGAGAGGGCACGTGAGGCCACTATGATTTCTAACGATTTAACCTCTACTCCGAGTGTGTTTTCTTCTTTGGTGCTAGGTCTCCTACATGGCGACACGCCTATCCTCGACGAGTCCATACTAGTGGAAGGAGATGCACCCCCCACATGGTTCCATCAAGATGAAGATGACCACGACTTGGTCTTCGACACCTCACCTACAACACATGAGCAATGCTCCAAAGGTAAAATAGGTGATGGTGCTTTTCTTATCCCACTAGTGGACTATCTCACCAATGATTGCTTGCATGATGTTGATCCACCTATTCCCATGCTTCATGCTAGTGCGACTTCTTCATGTCATGACTTACCTATTGATGATGAATATGAAGATGAGCATGTTGAGTTGCCTACTTGTGATGCCATGCTCCATAGGATATCATGTGAAAATTCTATTGGTCACATCATGTTTGAAAATCCATTGAACTTGTCATATGCTATGAGTGAGATATCCCATATCGCATCATTTCAATCTCAACATAGTAACTATGCATGCCCCATTAAAATAAATCCCATTTGCACTTATGGCATAGATGACGAGATGATGGTCATTGGCTTTTGTTTTTCATGTGATGATATTGCTATGCTTCCTTTACATGATTTGGTCAATTCATCTACTATGCCATGCCATGATCACATTGTTCCAAATATGCATTGTTTTGGGTGTTGTCAATATTCTCCATGTGATGTTTCCATTAATGCTCATGAGGAGACCCCCATAGTTTCCTCATAGATATTAGGAGATTTTGATGCATTCCATACTTTGCATGATTCCCATAATTGCTTGCACCATATGCATTCCATGAATAATAATGCTCTACATATTTCTCATGATGCATTGCACAATTTGAGTCTCCATTATGCTATACATAATAACAAACCTCTCATGATGTATGACATGTTTCTATATCATGCATCTCATTTATTTGAGCATTGGATATTTTGTGCTAACCAACACACGCACGTGCACATCATGATGGATGATGTGTACATATACCATGCACACATAATTTTCCCTTTGTCTTTGTTTTGTGTATGTACTCACGTATACTCGTCAACCTCTCAATCCCAAGAGTTGATGAAACGAGCTCTTGAGAGCAAAGATGACTTGGGATCCTGTCGATTGTCCTTCCCACCATTCCCTTCACGCAACGACTTCACGCATTCCTTTTACTTGGCTCTCACACGGCTTTGGGTTATATATCACTTGTTATGTTATGCCGATTTTCTCATGTTCACTTTGCATGCTACGCCTCTTTACATGATTTTGCCATGCAATTGTGACCCTTGCTTGCATCTACCCATGATTCACCATTTTACTACTCATATGTGTATTTGCATGCTTGGTGGAGATCCTTGTTGCTATTGCCATGTTTACCATGTGCCTCATGCTATTGTTGCTTGTTGTGTTGGGAGAGTCATGATGTCCCATTGCTATTTACATATGGCCTCTCACCAATACATTGATGATATTTTGCTCATATCTTGCTTTCATGCTTGTGCTATGTCATGTGAATTATTCATGCACACTATTTGCACCCATGACATGCTTGCCATGATTCCTTCTAGTATGTTGCATCTTCGCACTACTAGCTTGCTTGACTTGATCACTATGATTACTTACTTTGTCGCATCACCCATGTTCCACTATTACTTGCTTTCTTGGGTTGATGACATATATGTTCGTGCCTCTCACATGATACATCTTGTTCATTGTCGCTTGCCTCCAATTGTTGCATCTATGCTCATTGATCTTGGAGACTTGGACATATAACTAGTGATGCGTGCTTGTTTACTTGAGCCTATTGTCTTTGGTTGTAGTCGCATCTTATGCTTCATACCATGGAACATATTGCCCTTTCTTATGATAAGCATGATGAAAACACTTGTTGGGTATCTCACCATTCGAATGATAGGTGTTGCATTTGCACTAACCTTATTTGTTTTTCCAAGTGTTTGTCATGTTCTTTCATTTTGAAGGATTCACAAGGTGGCACCATCATGAAACACCTTGGTCATGTGAAGGCGTACATGATGCACAACACCAACATTTTCAACATCCTCATAAAGGTGAACTCATTCCCTTTGAGCCATCCTCAAATACGCATATTGGATGGGTCACTCTTTCATTGTTGTCTCCTTCTTGTTGTCTACATGATACATCTCGTGAACGGAGGAGCGACATTGGAGATTGGCTCGATGGAACTTCAAGTTGAGGAGCACTCGGACTTATTGGATGCACCTTCGAACCTCCACTCATGCCACGACATTGAGCATTGGTACACCAACACCTCCATATTTGTTGATTGTGCTCACACATGTCATGCTCGATGGACATATCATACACATGACAAATTTGCATCTTATGCATGGATTGACTCATATTATGATTGCCTTGTTGCATCTTGTCTTTCTATGTCATCCATGATATATGAGCTTGTGCATTTCCTTAGCAAATTTGTTGTGATATACCTTGATGGCATATTCATACATCATGATCTTATTGCCTACCATCAATTGCATGATCACATCACATTGAGCATCCATTACCATATTCATGCTATTGATGAACTGTCTCACTATGACATCATTTTGCACCGTGGTTGCATTGATCATATTCACAACACATTTGTGTGCATAATGAATGTTTTTGCTCCCATGAATGCTTTGCATACCATTCCATATCTTTTGGATAAGCTTCATGCACCTTGTCATGATCAATCTTGTAGCACAAACTCATTCTTACATGATGGACACTTTGTGTGTGCTAACCATTGTATTTCCGAGTGTCATTTGTGTTTGCTCTTTTTGCATGTGTACCACTCCGGAGACACCATGGAGTACTTGGATTGCGCCATGTCTTCCACTTCATCCAACTACGAGTCCGTCCACGACAACCGTTTCCATGGTGATGAGGTTTTCGATCCGAGGTCGGATCTTTCGCAAGGGAGGGGAGATGATGCGGAGCATCCTACGATCATCCCCATGTACACTCAAGCATACGCCTTTGGACCTAAGGTGAACTCGCTCCTTTCTGAATCTTCCCTTTCCGCATGTAAGACATGGATGCTACTTCAAGCATGGACCTTGTGCATACTCAGGTACACCCGAGGAGACCATGGAAACCCCAAGGACCAAGGCCAAGCGTGCACGGAAGTGCAGGAAGGAGAAGGAAGAAGGGCCAGCTACTACAGCAGCCGGACATCCGGCCCTTGCCCCGGAAATCCGTCATCGGCTATCGAGAGAACACCGGAAAGGACCAGCGCAACCCGGACATCCGGCCACCATGCCCCGGACATCCGGCTCCTCCCGAAGCCCCGGACATCCGGCCCCTTCGCCTGGAAATCCGTCCCCTCATCACAAAATGCAACTGAAGCCGGCCAAGTTCAGCCCGGACATCCGGCCAGAGGCCCGGACATACGGCTCTTCGTGAGCCGCCGCACATCCATCCCCTAGCCCGGACATTCGGCACCTGCCTGTGCGCAGAGATCGGGCCAAGGGCCCATGTATCCCCCTCTCACTTACCCCTTCGTGGGCTAGCACTATATATACTCCCCCACCTCCTCCTAGTTAGGGTTAGCGTTGTGTTAGCTCATTTGTGAGATAGAGCTTCACTCATCCATCCGGATCTACTCCCCGAGAGAGACCGCGTCCCCTCTTCAGAGAAGATGCACTTGGATTCAAGACCTCCTCACGGAGAAGACCGGTTACCATTTGTATCATCCCTTGTTGACTTTGGATCTTGTATGTCCTCTCGTGTTTCGAGGATCAAGCAAATGTGTGACTTAATCTTGTTGGTTTGAGTGTTTCTCTTTGTGCCCCTTTGTGATTTCCCCTCGTGTTCTTCGTGTTCATCGCGGGATCCGCTCCTTTCATGAAAGATCGGCCGATTAGGGTTCTACCCTACATCAGGAACTCCGTGAGGCGGCCACGAGGCAGGAGGGCGCGCCCAGGGGGGTAGGCGCGCCCCCACCCTCGTGGGCCCCACGTAGCTCCACCGACATACTTCTTTTGCCTATATATACTCTTATACCCTAGATCGATCACAGAGAGCCATGAAACCACTTTTCCACCACCGCAACCTTCTGTACCCGTGAGATCCCATCTTGGGGGCTTTTCCGGCAATCTGCCGGAGGGGGAATCGATCACGGAGGGCTTCTACATCAACACCATAGCCTCTCCGATGAAGCGCGAGTAGCTTACTAGAGACCTTCGGGTCCATAGTTATTAGCTAGATGGCTTCTTCTCTCTATTTGATTCTCAATACAAAGTTCTCCTCGATGTTCTTGGTGATCTATTCGATGTAATATTCTTTTGCGGTGTGTTTGCCGAGATCCGATTAATTGTGGGTTTATGAACAAGATTATCTATGAATATTATTTGGTTCTTTTCTGAATTCTTATATGCATGATTTGATATCTTTGCAAGTCTCTTCGAATTATCGTTTTAGTTTGGCCTACTAGATTGATCTTTCTTGCAATGGGAGAAGTGCTTAGCTTTGGGTTCAATCTTGCGGTGTCCTTTCCCAGTGACAGTAGGGGCAACAAGGCACCTATTGTATTGTTGCCACTGAGGATAAAAAGATGGGGTTTATATCATATTGCTTGAGTTTATCCCTCTACATCATGCCATCTTGCTTAAAGCGTTACTCTGTTCTTATGAACTTAATACTCTAGATGCATGCTGGATAGCGGTCGATGTGTGGAGTAATAGTAGTAGATGTAGAATCGTTTTGATCTACTTGACACGAACGTGATGCCTATATTCATAATGATTGCCTAGATATTCTCATAACTATGCACTTTTCTATCAATTGCTCGGCAGTAATTTGGTCACCCACCGAAGTACATGCTATCTTGAGAGAAGCCACTAGTGAAACCTATGCCCCCCCGGGTCTCTTTCTTATTGTATTGCATCTCTTTTATTTACATCACATCTTGTTTACTATTTTGCAATCTTTACTTTCCAATCTATATAACAAAAATACCAAAAATATTTACTTTACTATCTTTATTAGATCTCACTTTTGCGAGTGATCGTGAAGGGATTGACAACCCCTTTATCGCGTTGGTTGCAAGGTTCTTGATTGCTTGTGCAGGTACTAGGTGACTTGTGTGTTGTCTCCTACTGGATTGATACCTTGGTTCTAAAAAACTGAGGGAAATACTTACGCTACTTTGCTGCATCACCCTTTCCTCTTCAAGGGAAAAGCAACACATGCTCAAGAGGTAGCACACACTTCTGCAGCTTATCAAATGTTCTTGAATTGAGTCCTCGCAACACTTCAGCATTCGCCCTCTCAGCTTGTCCATTGCTCCTGGGATGGGCAACAGAGGTAAATGAGATCTTTCTTTCGAGGGCATGAACATATTTCATGAAGGCGCAACTCGTGAATTGGGTGCCGTTGTCGGTGATGATCTGGGCAGGGACCCCGATGCGGCACACCAATCCTTTCAAGAACTTGATAGCTGACTGAGCAGTCACCTGTCTCATGGCTTCTACTTTCGACCACTTTGTAAACTCGTCAATTGCAACGAACAAGAATTCAAAGCCCTCGGCAGCACGGGGGAAAGGGCCGAGGATATCGAGCCCCCAGACAGAAAACAGCCATGACAAAGGGATTGTTTGAAGAGCTTGGGCAGGCAGATGGATATTCTTGGAATGGAACTGGCAGGCTTCACACTTGGTAACTAGCTTGACCGCATCTTGGAGGGCTGCGGGCCAATGGAATCCTTGCCGAAATGCTTTCCCAATCAAATCCCTGGATCCAATGTGGGAGCCGCACATGCCTGCTTTGTGTATTTCTGCCAGCAGTTCCTTTCCTTCTTCCCAACAAATGCACTTCAATTTCACACCGTTGGGCCTTCTTCTGTATAGTGTGTCATTTAACTGATACATACTGGCCCTTCGGGCTACTCTTTCAGCTTCTTCTTGCTCTTTAGGAAGTTCACCGGTTTGGAGGAAACGAACTATGTGCCGTGCCCAAGTTGGAACCTGGGCTCGACAACGAGGACTAGCGGCACCTCCTCCTTCACGGGAGTGCACCCCTCTACCACGAGGACCGGTAGTCTGGTGTGAGGGGGTAGCTCAGCAGCTAAAGGGGAGTTGTTCCCGTCAAGCTCTTTGCCGGGAGCCCCGGGAGGCTACCGGGAGATACTTGTCGGAGTCCAGTTTCCTCCACTCCTGGGCCATTGTTGCTGGGGATACGAAGGGCTAAGTAAGTTGGAGAACAAAAGTTCCTGGTTCCGCAGGAAGCTTCTGTGCAGCGCACTTTGACAGATGATCATCAATGTTGTTTTCCGCACGGGGCACGTGCTCTGTTTTCAACCCGTTGAAGTGCTCCTCCAGTCTTCTCACTTCCTCGACGTATGCCTCCATCAATGGACTTTGGTAATCCTTGTTGACTTTTCGTACCACAAGTTGTGAATCTCCTTGAATGATCAGTTTCTTGATTCCTAACTCTGTTGCAACCCTGAGCCCGGCAAGGAGCTCGCCCTTCATACTCTACAGTATTGTTGGTCGCCTCCTCCCGGGGAAAATGCATCTGGACAACATACTTTAGGTGCTCCCCATTGGGATCAACGAGAAGCACGCTAGCCCCTGCACCTTGTAGGGAGAAGGCACCATCAAAATACATGATCCATTCTTGGGGCGCTCCCTTGCCGGAAATAACTATCTCTAGTAGCTCTTCATCAGGGGTTGGCGTCCATTCTGCAATAAACTCTGCCAATGCTCTGCTCTGAATTGTTGATGTGCTTTCAAACTTTAAGCCTAAGCTGGATAACTCCAATGCACACTCCACTATTCCGCCGATAGCCTCAGGGTTTCGGAGTATCCTTTGCAAAGGGAAGCGGGTGACAACCGTGATCTCATGGGCTTGGAAGTAGTGGCAAAGTTTCCTTGAGGCCATGACTAGGCCAAAAATCATTTTTTGCACGCCATAATACCTGGATCTAGCCCTCTGTAACAGAGAGCTGACAAAATATACTGGGCGCTGCACCACTTTCTTCATTGCCGCGTCCTTGGGGTTGCCTTCGCTACCGTACTCTTCTCTATCTTGATGTACGTCTGGCCTTGCTGGGTTGTGCTCATTCTCTCAACCGAAAGGAACACTGGCTGAGGCTACTGCTTCCTCTACTTCCAGCTGCGCCACTAGTGCTGCACTAACCACTTAATTAGTTGCCGCTAGGTATTGTAGCAATGGATCTTATGGTTTGGGAACAACCAAAGTGGGCACAGAAGACAAGTAGGTCTTCAAATCTTGCAGTGTCGCATATGCTTTTGGAGTCCACTTCATGGGGCCTGCCTTCTTCAAATTTTGAAGAACGACAATGCACACTCGACATACTTGGAGATGAATCTGCTAAGCGCGGCAACGCACCCTATTAAATGCCTCACATCCTTAACTGTCTTAGGCGCCTGGATCTGCTCGACAGCCTTGATCTTATCGGGGCTGGCCTCTATCTCGCGATGGGATGCAAAGAAACCAAGTAGCTTGCCAGAGGGAACGCCAAACACACATTTCTTCAGGTTCAGCTTCAAGTTGATCTTGCGCAGATTAGCAAATGTATCTTCTAAGTCCTGGATGAGGGTCGATCTGTCCTTGGTCTTGACCACAATATCATCCATATAAGCTTCAATGTTCCCGTGGAACTGTGATTCAAAACCAATCTGGCCCGCTCTTGCAAAAGTGGACCCGACACTCTTCAACCCAAAAGGCATTCACACGAAGCAGTATGTGCCTCATGGGGTGATGAATGAGGTCTTCTCTTCATCTTCCTTGGACATGAAGATTTGATGATATCTAGAGTATGCATCCAGAAAGGAGAGCAAATCACACCTGGAAGTGGATTCCACACTTTGGTCGATGTGCGACAAGGGAAATGGGTCCTTTGGCAGGCCTTGTTAAGATCTGTGAAATCTATGCAAAGTCTCCATTTTCCGTTAGGCTTGCATACGACCACTGGGTTTGCTAACCGTGTTGGATGTAGTACTCCTCTAACCAAACCAGCTGCCTCAAGTTTCTTGATCTCCTCGGCAATGAACTGATGCCACTCTGCTTGACGGGTCGGGCAGGTGGGCAGACAGTAAGGTGGTGCTCGATTGCCTCCTTGGGAACGCTGGGGATATCAGATGGTTGGCAGGCAAACACATCGATATTCACCTGCAGGAAGGAAACGAGCGCGCTTTCCTATTTTTCATTGAGGGTGACACTGATAGTAAAAGTACCATCAACGCCAGCCAGCCCTGTCAGGACCTTTTTCACGTGGGGTGCAGCAGCCCTAGATCTCTTGCTGTTGGAACTCTCCGGCAAGTCATCAACAGGCGCAGCATACTCTGAAGAGGTACGCTTCCCGGATTCCTTGCTAGCGTCCCTACTAGCCTTTTTCTTTCCTTTGCTTTCCTTGGCGAGAACTGTGGCTTCAGCGGCCTTTACCGCGACTACATGCCGGCACATCTTATCCACGCAAATAATTGCGTCCTTCTCATCTGACGGAACTGAAATGATGCCCACCAGCCCTGGCATCTTCAAGGTGTTGTAGGCATAGTGGGACGCCGCCATGAATTTGGCCAGAGCTGGGCACCCAAGGAATCCGTTGTACGGCAGGGGGAGGTCGACCACATCAAACACAACCTTCTGAGTCTGGTAGTTCAACTCCCCTCCGAATGTCACCAGCAACGTGATCCTTCCCTTAGGATGACTCCTACCAAGGTTGATTCCTTGAAATGTGCCCATGACCTTGAGCTCTTCCTCTGCTATCTGAAGTCTGTTGATGACCTTTGGGGAAATCAGATTCAACTCGGCCCCGCCGTCAACCAACATCTTTGTTACTTTGAGGTTGCAGATTGTTGGTGAGACCAACAACGGCAAACACCCTACTACGGTGGTATGGTCAGGGTGGTCCTCTTCATCAAATATGATGGGCGTGCGTGACCACTTGAGCGGCTTCCGAGAGTCTGCCGTTGGCTCCACGACATTGACCTCACGCGCCCATTGTTTAAGCTGGCGGTGAGAGGAGTGCAGAGATGCACCTCCGTCAATGCACAGGGCGTTAGTGGCCCTCTGGAATTCCTGCTCACTGGTTTCCTTTGCATCCCCTCCAACACTTTCATCATTGCAATCTTCCTTCTCACGAACTTTGGCGGGTTTTCCATGATTCTGAGGAGCCTTGCCGGGGTGACTTGCTTCGCCGCCTCGACCCTTCCCGCCAGTGCCATTCCGACCTTTCTCCTTATCACGCTTCTCATATTCAGCCCTCTGCTTCTTGACGAGCTGTTCAACTTGATGGCACTCCTGGAGATCGTGGCCCTTGGTCCGTTGTATCTTGTAGTATGACCCACCACTTTTCCCAGCCTTCTCGGCAGCCGCAGCCTCCCGACAGTGAGCGCACGCAGCAACTTCCTTGTCGGGGGCTTCAGCCTTAGCCTTCTTGCCGGTACTAGGCATGCCCGATCCCTCAACAGTCATTACTGCCTTATCCTTGCGCCTCTTGTTGTGCTTCTTCTCCTTCTTCTGACTGGTGGCCTCATCATCATCCTCTGAGTCGATGTCGATGCCATCTTCCTCTCAAGGGAGCTTCCTCCTTCCTCCACCCGAGCACACTTGTCCACCAAGGTGTAAAGCTCCTTCGTAGTCTTGGGCCACCGAACGTTCATCTTGGAATGCATCTATCACAACTGCCGGGTGGATGTCAGGAATATTTCCGTCAGGGGGATGAACCCCTGGTAGGCAACGGAACCCGGATCCTTTTCAAAAACAGTGGGGCCAGCAACGCCCGTCAAGCCGGCTCGCGCTTGGCTGGGTCGCTCGACCCGACCAAATTCCTCAACCCGGCCCCAACGGACGGCGCAAGGAAGCCGAACCTGGCGCACCAAGACTTCTTCAACAAGCCAGCTCCCCTTTGGCGTGTTCCCCAACCCAGCCATGGGTTAGCTCCCGTCCCATCCCAGCCGTAAATGGGACGAGTCTTCATTCAGAGATGAGAAAGGCAACAGTGCCCCTCCCATGCCTCTGGTCAGCCGGGGCGTGGCAACAGTGCCCCACCTACCCGCTGACCAGGGTTGGCGTGGCTACAGTGCACCCGTCGTCACTACTGACGCCAGCAAGCGGCAACCTGATGGAGTGCCACCGTAGCGGACTCAACCCGGCCACTCCCTGACGATTGACAAGACGACAAACAAAGCCCCTACACCAGGTGGGTCCCATGCCCGGAGAACCGGGCGAGCCCTGACACCCGGCGGGTCCCAGCGCCGGCTTCCCGGACGATGAGAACCCGGCCCCACGGCCTTGTAACATTACCATTGTACCACTGGGGGGTTGGCCTATAAAACCCCCCAGGAGCCCTCATGCATATAGACACGAAGCAACTCACACGACGAGAACGATAGCAATCACACAACAAACCAGAGTAAACACCTACGGAGAGGGAGCAGCCTAAGCCTTGGCCTGTCTCCCCTCTTCCTCCATACAGCTCTAGGAGCAAGCCTATACTGTTACATATAAACCACACTCGGCAGGACTAGGGGTGTTATCTCTTCGGAGAGCCCCGAACCTGGGTATGTCTTGTGTCCTGCGCTCGCTCATGCCGACCTCGCCTGTGGAGCCCACCAGTGCCCTCGAGCCTCCTCCTCTCTTCTGACATCCCTTGGCATCTGCCGTGCACCCACCACGATAGTTGGCGCCCACCGTGGGGCAGCTCGAGGTCCTGGCCGGAAGCATGCTCCGGACGGGGCTCCCCTCCGACTCCGACGAGTCCGTCACACTGGCGGACGACGTCATCGACGTGCTCGCCACCTCCTTCACCGTGCTACGCATCTCCGATGCACCTGCGGCCGACGAGTACCCCAGCGAGGTACTTGATTTCTCCGACTCCCACCTCTCCTTTGGCGGCAGTGCTCCCGATGGAGGGATAGACCTATGCGTGGAGGTCTTCGTCACCGACACCGGTGCCTCATCCTCGTCCTGCGCGGCGAGGAAGGCCGCCGAAGCCAGGGCCGCAACGGGGCGGGCCGGCTCGCCCAACCCGCTGCGCGCCATTATGCAGAGCCTTCGCGTTCCCATCGCCACCGACATCGACGCCTCCAACATTGCCGAGGCCCGAACGCGGCTCGAGGAGGACCGCTAGTGCCTGCTGGACCTGACCGAGATGCTCGCCGCCACGTAGCGATGCCTGAATTCCGCTCAGCTGGAGCGCAACGCTGCCAACGGCTTCACACCCCCTGCGGCCGAGCCAAGCCGGGTCACCGACGTGCAAGCCCGGGGCGGCGCGATCGGCCGCGCCTTCGGCGCCATCCCGCCCATCTATGAGACTCCCGTGAAGAACATGTGCGCCACCCAGGCGGCCACGGTCGGCCTGGATCAGCTTGCGGGCGAGGAGCTGAAGGATCGCCTCAAGCGGGTGAACGACCTCCTCGACGCGGCCAACGAGCAGCAGGACCGCCTCAACCAACTCGCCAAGCCGGCGGGATCCGGCTCCCTCCGCGCTGACGGGGCCGGTGATCATCAGAACACGGCATCTTCGCCACCCGGCGAGGCGCACTCCGGCCGCACCCGGACTCGGCGCAACCCCGCTCCGACGACTGCCGGCGGCTTGGGTGACGAGACGGCCCTGCAAGAGCAACGCCGGCCTGAGCGTCCTCTCCAACCCGGTCGGCGTCCGGCTTCGGTCGACCCGGCCCCCCGTGGCGCGGTCGCCGGCCTACTAGGCCCGCACGCCATTGACGACACAGACGCCCGCCACCGCCTCGACCGACTCGCCCTCTCCCAGGAGCTAGAGGAGAGCGGCCCCGTCGGGCCAACGTGCTTCGGACCATGCATTCGGGAAGAGCCCTTTACTAAAGGGTTCACGCTCCCTCACAACACCCCTAAGTACAACAGCACCGTGAAGCCGGAGGACTGGCTCACCGACTACACCACCGCCATCGGCATCGCCGGCGGCAACCACCGTCTCGCCGTGCGTTATGCTCTCCTCATGCTCCAGGGGTCGGCCCGCGCGTGGTTGAATAGCATGTCGGTGGGTAGCATCAACACATGGGTTGATTTTGAGCAATCTTTCGTGCGCAACTTCACCGGGACCTACTGGTGACCCGGCCGCCCTAGCCAGCTCGCCATGTGCGTACAGGGACCGGCGGAAACTGGCCGAGAGTACCTCGCACGCTGGACCAAGATCTGGAACAGCTTCGAGGGCGTCCACGAAGTCCAAGCAATCCAATACTTCGTCAATGAGGGCCAAGGCGGCACCCTCCTCAAGCATAAGCTCTTGCGCTCCGAGCCGGTGATACGTCTCCATCGTATCTACTTTTCCAAACACTTTTGACCTAGTTTTGGACTCTAACTTGCATGATTTGAATGGAACTAACCCAGACCGACGTTGTTTTCAGCAGAATTGCCATGGTGTTATTTTTATGCAGAAATAAAAGTTCTCGGAATGACCTGAAACTTCACGGAGAATATTTTTGGAATTTATAAAAAATACTGGTGAAAGAATCAACACCAGGGGCCCACACCTTGTCCACGAGGGTGGGGGGCGCGCCCACCCCCTGGGGCGCGCCCCCTGTCTCGTGGGCCCCCTGAGGCTCCACTGACCTCAACTCCAACTCTATATATTCACGTTTGGGGAGAAAAAAAATCAAAGAGAAGGATTCATCGTGTTTTACGATACTGAGCCACCGCCAAGCCCCAATCTCTCTCGGGAGGGCTAATCTGGAATCCGTTCGGGGCTCCGGAGAGGGGAAAACGTCGCCATCATCATCATCATCATCATCATCATCAACCTTCCTCCATCACCAATTTCATGATGCTCACCGCCGTGCGTGAGTAATTCCATCGTAGGCTTGCTGGACAGTGATGGGTTGGATGAGATTTATCATGTAACCGAGTTAGTTTTTTTAGGGTTTGATCCCTAGTATCCATTATGTTCTGAGATTGATGTTGCTATGCTTAATGCTTGTCACTAGGGCCCGAGTGCCATGATTTCAGATCTGAACCTATTATGTTTTCATGAATATATGTGAGTTCTTGATCCTATCTTGCAAGTCAATAGTCACCTACTATGTGTTATGATCTGGTAACCCCGAAGTGACAATAATCGGGACCACTCCCGGTGATGACTATAGTTTGAGGAGTTCATGTTTTCACTCAGTGTTAATGCTTTGTTCCTGTACTCTATTAAAAGGAGGCCTTAATATCCCTTAGTTTCCAATCGGACCCCACTGCCACAGGAGGGTAGGAGAAAACATGTCATGCAGGTTCTTTTCCATAAGCACGTATGACTATATTCGGAATACATGCCTACATTACATTGATGAACTGGAGCTAGTTGTGTCTCACCCTATGTTATGACTGTTGCATGAGGAATCGCATCCGACATAATTATCCATCACTGATCCATTGCCTACAAGCTTTTCACATATTGATCTCTGCTTAGTTACTTTACCGTTGCCACTGTTACAATCAGTACAAAACCAATACTGTTACTTTTGCCACCGTTACCATTACGTCCATATTACTTTGCTACTAAATACTTTGCTACCAATATTAAGTCTTTCAGGTGTGGTTGAATTGACAACTCAACTGTTAATACTTGAGAATATTCTTTGGCTCCCCTTGTGTCGAATCAATAAATTTGGGTTGAATACTCTACCCTAGAAAACTGTTGCAACCGCCTATACTTGTGGGTTATCAAGACTATTTTCTAGCGCCGTTGCCGGGGAGCATAGCTCTATTCTTTGAGTCACTTGGGATTTATATCTGTTGATCACTATGAGGAACTTGAAAGATGAAAGAACCAAGATTTTTCCCTCAACTACGAGGGGAGGTAAGGAACTGCCATCTAGCTCTGCACTTGATTCACCTTCTGTTTTGAGTAAACTTGCAACACCTACTCCTGCTATTTATTCTGATATGTCGCATGATTTTGATGATGCCACTTCTGCTATGCATGATGCTTATGATGAAACTACTTCTATGCTTGATAATGCTGTGCCATTAGGTGAATTTCTTGATGAACAACTTGCTAGGGTTAGAGAGAATGAAATTATTGAAACTGATAATATTGATGAAAGTGATGATGAAGATTCTCCCCCTAGATATGAATTGCCTGTTGTGCTTGAGGGTTATGTTATGGATGAAGAAACTGCTAGAGACTTTTTGGCTTGCAATGATAGATATGATCTTATGAAACTGTTAGCTAAGCTGAAAGAAAAATCTTTGAATGCTAGAATGAAATATGACCCTGCTTTCGCTACTTCACCCATCTGTATTTCCGATAAGGATTATGATTTCTCTGTCGACCATGAGTTAATTATTTTGGTTGAATCTGATTCTTTTTATGGCTATGAATCTGAAACTATCGTGGCACATCTTACTAAATTGAATGATATAGCCACCCTGTTCACTAATGTGGAGAAAATTCGTTACTACTATATCCTTAAGTTATTTCCGTTCTCATTAAAGGGTGATGCTAAAACATGGTTTAATTCTCTTGATCCTGGTTGTGTGCGTAGTCCGCAGGATATGATTTATTACTTCTCTGCTAAATAATTCCCTGCTCATAAGAAACAAGCTGCCTTAAGGGAAATATATAATTTTGTGCAAATTGAAGAAGAGAGTCACTCACAAGCTTGGGGAGGCTTCTCCAATTACTTAATGCTTTGCCTGATCATCCTCTCAAGAAAAATGAAATACTTGATATCTTTTATAATGGACTAACCGATGCCTCCAGAGACCACCTGGATAGTTATGCTGGTTGTGTGTTTAGGGAAAGAACCGTTGATCAAGCTGAATTGTTATTGAATAATATGTTGAGTAATGAAAATTATTGGACACTTCCTGAACCAACTCCTAAGCCAACTCCGAAGAAAAGGGGTAATCTATTTCTCAGTCCTGAAGATATGCAGGAGGCAAAGAAATCTATGAAAGAAAAAGGTATTAAAGCTGAAGATGTTAAGAATTTACACCTATTGAAGAAATACATGGTCTTGATAACCCGACACAGGTAGTAAAGGTAAATTCTCTCTATAGATTTGATAAGGGTGAAATCCCATCCACTAAGTTTTCTAGCCAATGCTTGGATGAGTTTGATAATTTTATGGTTAAACAAGAAGACTTCAATGCCTGTGTTGGTAGACAATTGAAACGTAATGCTTATATGATTGAACACTTGAGTGATTATATGCCTAGAGTTAAAGGTGAACTTAAACTTATTAGTAAACATGCTTCTATGGTTACCACTCAAGTAGAACAAGTACTTAAAGCTCAAAATGATTTGCTCAACAGATTAGATAATAAGAAAAATGAAAATGATGTTAGAGTTGTGACTAGAGGGGGTAAAATGACTCAGGAACCTTTGTATCCTGAGGGCCACCCTAAGAGAATTGAGCAAGATTCTCGGAGAACTAATGTTGATGCACCTAGTTCTTCTAAGAAGAAGAAAAATAAAAATGATAGGACTTTGCATGCTTCTAGTGAACCTGTTGTTGACACACCTGAGAATCCCAATGATATTTCTATTTCTGATGCCGAAAAACAATCTGGTAATGAACATGAACCTAGTGATAATGTTAATGATGATGTTCATGTTGATGCTCAACCTAGCAATAACAATGATGTAGAGATTGAACCTGCTGTTGATCTTGACAACCCACAATCAAAGAATCAATGTTATGATAAGAGACACTTCGTTGCTAGGAAGCACGGTAAAGAAAGAGAACCATGGGTTCAGCAACCAATGCCTTTTCCTCCTAAACCATCCCAGAAAAAGGAAGATGAGGATTTTGAGCGCTTTGCTGAAATGATTAGACCTATCTTTTTGCGTATGCGTTTGACTAATATGCTTAAAATGAATCCTTATGCTAAGTATATGAAAGATATGTCGCAAATGAAAGAAAGATACCGGAAGCTGAAATTTCCACCATGCTTGCTAATTATACTTTTAAGGGTGGAACCTAAGAAACTAGGAGATCCAGGAGTACCAACTATACCATGCTCCATTAAAAGAAACTATGTTAAAACTGCTTTATGTGATCTTGGAGCCGATGTTAGTGTTATGCCTCTCTCTTTATATCGTAGACTTGATTTGAATAAGTTGAACCTACTGAAATATCTTTGCAAATGGCTGATAAATCATCTGCTATACCTATCGGTATTTGTGAGGATGTGCCTATTGTGGTTGCAAACGTTACTATTTTGACGGACTTTGTTATTCTTGATATCCCCAAGGACGATAGTATGTCTATTATTCTTGGTAGACCCTTTTTGAATACTGCAGGGGCTGTTATTGATTGCAACAAAGGCAATGTCACTTTTCATGTTAATGGTAATGAGCATATGGTACATTTTCCAAGGAAACAACCTCAAGTCCACAATATTAATTCTATTGGAAAAACTTCAACGAATACTATTGGAGGTTTTGAATTCCCTCTTCCTACTGTCAAGAAGAAATATGATATTATTATTGTTGGGGATGTGCATATCCCGTTGAGGTAACTTAGTGTTATTCGAAAATTCTCCGGTTTCATGCGATTTGGAAAGAGTTTGTTAACAAGACTTGGTCAACCTTGTTAGTGGATTCCTTTTGATGAGCATGAGATGGATGAAGTTAGAAATCACAACTCTCTGTACCCTCTTTTTACTTTCTGTTATTTAGCTTAAATAAAGCAAAAATAATATTTTCTGTCTGTTTTCTGAATTATCCTTGCATTAAAAAATACCTGAAAATAAAAGTTCTCCAGATGTCCTGAAAATTTTAGATGATTTTTTGTAGAATATTTAAGAATATTTGGCAATGAGAACACACCTGCGGGACCACTACCTGGCCACGAGGGTCCAGGGCGCGCCCACCCCCTGGGGCGCGCCTCCTGCCTCGTGGACCCCACGTGGGCCCCCTCCACTTATTCCAGCATCCACACACTTCGTCTTCCTCCAGAAAAAAATCCTTCCACAGCTCAAACCCGAGTTCTAGCTCATCTTGCTGCCATTTTCGATCTCCTAGCTCAAAGCTCCATTCACAAAACTGCTTTGGGGGATTATTCTTCGGTATGTAACTCCTCCAATGGTCCAATTAGTTTTTGTTCTAGTGCTTTATGTATTGCAAATTTTTGCTACTTAGGTGACCCTGTTCTTGAGCTTGCATGTCAAATTTATGTGGTCAAAAGTAGTTTTAATGCATGATATAGCCTCTAGGCACTTGTAGGAGTAGTTGCTATCAATCTTGTTGAGTTTGGTTCACTTTTATTTTGAGTCACTAAAAATTTCAGAAATTTTCAAAGAAAGAAATATGTTTAGGAAAATGTACCAAGGTGGTTCCTCAAGGAAGCAAGGCCCAAGGCTCGCGATACGTGGGCCGGACAATGAACTACCAAGGGACGCTCAAGTGCGGCCTTGTGAATGGCCGTCAGAGGAGTTCATGGTCCAGGCATGCATCAAGGATGAATTTGACGCGTATGTGCATAACGCTGATCTTAAGAGCTTAGTGTCAGATAAGTGCCGACAATACCACTATCTAACTGATTCCTTTGTGAGAAGGTTTAAATTTACATCCTTGCGCAATTCTCACACTGTTTTATTTGATCTTTATGATAAATCATATACCATGGACCTAGAAGATTTTAATATTGCTTGAAAACTCCCGCAGTGGGGCAATGTTAGTGAACCTCGCAAATCTGAATATAAAGACTTTCTTGCTAGTATTACTGTCGGGGAATCCAGAGAAATCACACAAGCTACCATAGGGAGCATTCATTTCCCTTCCATACATTATTTTGCTCTCTTCATTGGTAGATGCATTAACGGTAAAGACGAGTCTTGTCACATGTGCATTCCAGATCTTAGTGTCCTCAAGAGTGCGGTATTAGGTGATAAACAATATAACTTGGGGGCTATTGTTGCACGTAGGTTGCATCACAATAGTATAAGTGGAGATTTGTTTGGTGGAATTTATGCAACTCGTGTAGCTAACTATCTTGATATACCCATACATGGAAATGATATAGAATTACCTCCTGCTTTCCTAGATTATAATGCCATGGTTCGCCATCAGTTTATTGAGAGGAACGATCAGTTCCTGCAGTACCGACTAATCTTTGACAGACGGTGCACCGTCCATGTTGCTCTCCCTGCTCCCACTTTCTTTGACTTTCAAGCAAAAAGGAAATATGTTATAACCAGGGAGGAGGCGAATGAGTACGAGAGGAGGACGGAGGCAGCTCGCCTCCAAGTTGTAGCTCATCAGGCAGTAGTTGCTGCATCTCAGTACGACCCCAGCTACAACTTTGGATATCCACTAGGCCACCCATGGTCATAGACCGACTTAGGCCAAAAGCCTAAGCTTGGGGAGTACGTATTTCTCACCGACACTACATTCATGTTCACAATCTCATGCCAATTGTCGGTGCTCATACTTTTTCATTGTACTATCCATGCTAGTTTATTTTCTTTTCTAAGCCTTCTTCTTGTGTGTTTGAAAAACCTTAAGAAAAACCAAAAAAATTAGTTGTAGCTTTTGGCTAGTTTTACTGCCCATGCCTTTAGTAGTAGTAATTAAAAGAAAACCCAAAAAGATTTCTCGTTCTTCTTTTGCTTGTTGGGAGCTTTCCCGTGTAAATAGTTTTATTTCTTTTCTTTGGGGATTGAGAGGAGAAGACCATGAATTTCTTTTCTCTGAATTTCTTTTCTTTTTAATCAATTCGTACCCAGGAGAAGACCATGATGAAAATGTTGAGTGGATCTCATATGCATTATTGTTGATCTAACAAAGAGCCCATATTACCTTGTCTTCTCCCTTGTATTGAATGCTTGCAGATTCCAGTTTAGTCCAATGCACGTGCACTATTATTATTATCCACACCATTCGGTTCTACAAGTGAAAGGCAATAATGACGATATATGATGGACTGATTGAGATGAGAGAAGCTGGTATGAACTCGACCTATCTTGTTTTTGTAAATATGATTAGTTCACCGCTCCGGATTCAGCCTATTATGAATGAAACATGTTTGCAATGACAATTAGATATTATAGTTGCTCATGCCATGCTTAATTAGCTAGGAGTTTATAATGGTTTACCTTGCATGCCAACATGCTATTAAAATGGTTGTGATGTGGTATGATAGGGTGGTATCCTCCTTTGAACGATTCGAGTGGCTTGACTTGGCACATGTTCACGCATGTAGTTGAAACAAAATCAACATGGCCTCCACGATATTTATGTTCATGGTGAATTATATCCTACTCATGCTTGCACTCAGTGTTGATTAATTTTAATGCATGTTCATGACTGTTGTCGCTCTCTAGTTGGTCGCTTCCCAATCTCTTTCTAGCCTTCACTTGTACTAAGCGGGAATACTACTTGTGCATCCACTTCCATAAACCCCAAAAGTTATTCCATATGAGTCCACCATACCTTCCTATATGCGGTATCTACCTGCCATTCCAAGTAAATTTGTATGTGCCAAACTCTAAACCTTCAAATGAAATTATGTTTTGTATGCTCGAATAGCTCATGTATCAACTAGGGCTGTCTATATCTTCCATGCTAGGTGGGTTATTCTCACGAGGAGTGGAGTCCGCTCCTCATTCACGAGAAAATGGCTGGTAACCGGGATGCCCAGTCCCATGCTTAAATTAAAATAATTGCAAACAAAACTCCTCCAGGATTGTTGTTAGTTGGAGGCACCCGTTGTTTCAGACAAGCCATGGATTGATGTTCGTTGGTGGTGGGGGAGTATAAACTTTACCATTCTATTTGGGAACCGCCTATAATGTGTGTAGCATGGAAGATATTGAGATCTCTCGGTTGTTATGTTGACAATGAAAGTATGCCACTAAAAATGTTATTTATCTCTATTTCAAAAATCAAGCTCTAGCACCTCTACAAATCCCCGCTTCCCTCTGCGAAGGGCCTATCTATTTACTTTTATGTTGAGTCACTATCCTCTTATTAAAAAGCACCAGTTGGAGAGCACTGCTGTCATTTGCATGCATTACTATTAGTTTACATTGAGTATGACAGTGACTGGATCTCTTTTACCATGAATTACAATGTTTAGTCAGTCCTTGAACTTCAGAGGTGCTCTGCATTTATGTTTTGTGGTCTCAGAAAGGGCTAGCGAGATACCATCTTGTTATATCCTATTATGATTGTTTTGAGAAAGTGTTGTCATCCGAGATTTTCTATTATTGCTCGCTAGTTGATTATGCCATTGATATGAGTAAACATGAGACCTAAATGTTATTGTGAATATGGTTAGTTCATAATCTTTCCTGAAAACTTGAATGCTGGCTTTACATTTTTACAACAACAAGATCAAACAGAGTTTGTATAAGTTTTTCTTTATCACTTTCAGTTTGTCAACTGAATTGCTTGAGGACAAGCAAATGTTTAAGCTTGGGGGAGTTGATACGTCTCCATTGTATCTACTTTTCCAAACACTTTTGACCTAGTTTTGGACTCTAACTTGCATGATTTGAACGGAACTAACCCGGACTGACGCTATTTTCAGTAGAATTGCCATGGTGTTATTTTTGTGCAGAAATAAAAGTTCTCGGAATGACCTGAAACTTCACGGAGAATATTTTTGGAATTTATAAAAAATACTGGCGAAAGAATCAACACCAGGGGCGGCTGATCTGGAGTCTGTTCGGGGCTCCGGAGAGGGGAATCCATCGCCATCGTCATGATCAACCTTCCTCCATCACTAGTTTCATGATGCTCACCGCCATGAATGAGTAATTCCATCGTAGGCTTGCTGGACGGTGATGGGTTAGATGAGATTTATCATGTAATCGAGTTAGTTTTGTTAGGGTTTGATCCCTAGTATCCATTATGTTCTGAGATTGATGTTGCTATGCTTAATGCTTGTCACTAGGGCCCGAGTGACATGATTTCAGATCTGAACCTATTATGTTTTCATGAATATATGTGAGTTCTTGATCCTATCTTGCAAGTCAATAGTCACCTACTATGTGTTATGATCCGGTAACCCCGAAGTGACAATAATCGGGACCACTCCCGGTGATGACTATAGTTTGAGGAGTTCATGTATTCACTAAGTGTTAATGCTTTGTTCTGGTACTCTATTAAAAGGAGGCCTTAATATCCCTTAGTTTCCAATAGGACCCCGCTGCCACGGTAGGGTAGGACAAAAGATTTCATGCAAGTTCTTTTCCATAATCACATATGACTATATTCGGAATACATGCCTACATTACATTGATGAACTAGAGCTAGTTCTGTGTCACCCTATGTTATAACTGTTGCATGAGGAATCGCATCCGACATAACTATCCATCATTGGTCCATTTCCTACGAGCTTTTCACATATTGATCTCTGCTTAGTTACTTTACCATTGCCACTGTTACAATCACTACAAAACCAATACTGTTACTTTTGCCACCGTTACCTTTACTTCCATATTAGTTTGCTACTAAATACTTTGCTGCAGATATTAAGTCTTCCAGGTGCGGTTGAATTGACAACTCAACTGTTAATACTTGAGAATATTCTTTGGCTCCCCTTGTGTCGAATCAATAAATTTGGGTTGAATACTCTACCCTCAAAAACTGTTGCGGTCCCCTATACTTGTGGTTTATCAGCCGACCACCATGGCCGCGCTCATGGTGACGACGGACAAGTACGCCAACACCGACTCCGCCATGAAGATCCAGGTGGCACTGGACGAAGCCGGCAAGGCAAAGCCAGTTCCCCCTCCGAAGCCGGTCGGCGAAGGAGGCCGGCAGCAGCACAACCAGCAAAACAGCAAGGGCAAGGCCGACCAGCCGGCCCAGCGCTACGACAACCGGCTCGTTGCGGCCGCCGAGCAGGCGCCCGCGACCGACCCGGTCACCAAACGCCGGTACACCGGCAAGACGGCGTGGCCCCCTGCCATGAGTTTCGAGGAGATGCTTGATGCTCCTTGGAAGCACCACAACGGCGCGAGGCTCTCCACGCACACGCTTCAGCAGTGCGCCATCACCAAGAGCATCATGAGGGGCGACATCCCGCCTCCTCAGGCCCCGGCTCCAGGAGCGGGGCAGCCGCCTCCGCCTCCTCCTCCGCCCCCAGTGGGCGACGTGATGCGCGGCAACGTCTACCCGGCCCAGAACGCGACCTACGTTGCCTTCACCAGCCTCGGCAACGAAAAACGTAGCAAGCGCCTGCTCCAGCAGGAAGTGAACACCGTCATCCCGGCCAAGCCAGAGTACATGCATTGGTCGAAGCGCCCTGTCACCTGGACCCGGGAAGACCACCCGGCAGTCATGCCGAGCCCGGGTGGCTACACTATCGTCCTCAACCCTACCCTCATCGCGCCTCGACGTACGTGCAAGTTCTCCCGGGTTCTCATCGACGGCGGCAGCAGCATCAACATC
This sequence comes from Triticum urartu, assembly GCF_003073215.2. Classification (NCBI taxonomy): domain Eukaryota; kingdom Viridiplantae; phylum Streptophyta; class Magnoliopsida; order Poales; family Poaceae; genus Triticum; species Triticum urartu. The sequence goes on along the minus strand of NC_053027.1, from coordinate 221,834,042 downwards.
GTCTACCGCGACACCATGACCAAGCTCGGCCTCGAGGCCAAGGACCTGGAACCGTCCCAGATGTTCTTCCACGGCGTCGTTCCTGGCCTCTCCCGCTCTCCGATCGACCGCGTCCGGCTCGACGTCCTATTTGGCGATAGCAACCACTTCTGACGCGAGCCGCTCTGGTTCGAGGTGGTGGATCTGTCCAGCGGGTATCATGCGTTGCTAGGCCGGCCCACGCTTGCTAAGTTCACGGCGGTCCCCCACTACGCCTACCTGAAAAAAGATGCAAGGTCTGAAGGGCCTCATCACCATCACTGGCGACTACCGCAAGTCCCTGGAGTGTGCCCGAGACGGTGCCAAGTTGGCCGAGTCGCTGGTCATAGCCAAGGAGCGGCGCCAGCTCGACCGGATCATTGCCTTGGCCAACGAGACGTCGGCCGCTGCAGTTCCAGCCGAGGAGCCGGTCGACGAGGCCTCGTTTAAGCCCTCCAAGGAAACCAAGAAAGTGAAGCTGAACCCGGAGGACCCCAGCTGCAGCAAATACGTTGTCGTAGGCGCCCGCCTCAATAGCAAATAGGAAGGCGAGCTCGTCGACTTCCTTCGCGAGAATCGAGATATCTTTGCATGGACCCCAAAGGACATGCCGGGTATCCCGAGGAAGTAAGCCGAGCACAATCTCCACGTCCGCAAGGACGCCAAGCCTGTCCGCCAACCCCTACGATGTTTTTCCGAAGAGAAGAGAAGGACCATCGGTGAAGAGGTCGTCAAGCTTTTGGCGGCCATCTTCATTATGGAAGTGTTTCACCCCAAGTGGCTGGCCAACCCAGTCCTCGTCCTGAAGAAGAACAAAACCTGGCACATGTGTATCGACTACACTAGCCTGAACAAGGCTTGCCCCAAGGATCCATTCACCCTCCCGCGGATCGATCAAGTCATCGACTCCACCGCCGGCTGTGAGCTCCTGTCCTTCCTGGATGCTTACTCCGGCTATAAGCAGATAAAGCTGGACCCGACCGATGCCCTAAAGACGTCCTTCATCACGCCCTTCGGGGCGTATTGCTACATCACCATGTCGTTTGGCCTAAAGAACGCTGGCGCCACCTTCCAGCACTGCATGCAGAAATGCTTGCTGCCGCAACTCGACTACAACATCCACGTCTACGTGGACGCCATCGTGGTGAAGACCAAGCGGCACCTCACGCTCCTCGACGACCTGAAGGAAACCTTCGCCAACCTGCATGAATACAAGGTCAAGCTCAACCCGGAGAAATGCATTTTTGGCGTCCCGGCCGGAAAGCTACTCGGCTTCCTCGTCTCGAAGCGCGGCATTGAGGCAAACCCGGAGAAGATCAAGGCCATCAAGCGCATGTGCAAGCCGGCTCGGCTGTGCGATGTCCAGAAGTTCACCCGCTGCTTGGCCTCGGTCAGCCGGTTTCTCAGCTGGCTGGGCGAGAGGGCCCTGCCCCTATATCAGCTGATGAAGAAGATGACGTCGTTCGAGTGGAACGACCAGGCGGATGAAGCTTTCAGGGACCTCAAGCGCATGCTCTCCACCGCACCCATCCTGGTCGTGCTGGCCGAGAAGGAGCCGATGTTGCTCTACATTGCCGCAACCTCATGGTCAGTCAGCACAGTGATGGTGGTTGAGCGACTAGAGAAGGGCAAGATCCAAGCCGTCTAGTGCCCAGTGTACCACCAGAGCGAGGTGCTCTCCGCCTCCAAGAAGAACTACCCACACTATCAGAAGATGTTCTATGGTGTGTACTTCACCACCAAGAAACTGAAGTAGTACTTCCAGGAGCACGTTGTTACCGTGGTCAGCATGGCCCCCCTCGGCGAGATCATCAAGTGCTAGGACGCCTCCGGCTGGGTCGCCAAGTGGGCGCTCGAGCTAGCCGGCCACACCATCCTCTACGAGCCTGGCACCACGATCAAGTCCCAAGCTCTGGCCGACTTCCTCGTCGACTGGACCGAGACCCAGTACCTGCCGCCGCCGCCGGATTCAGCGCACTTGTGCATGCACTTCGATGGCTCCAAGATGCATCTCAGCCTGGGAGTCGGCATTGTGCCGTCCTCCCCGAAGGGCGACCGGCTTCGATACACACTCCAAATCCACTTCACCGCCTCCAACAACGTCGCCGAGTACGAAGCCCTTGTGCATGGTCTCCGTCTTGCCAAGGAACTCGGCATCCGACGCATCCTGTGATACGGCGACTCGGATTTGGTGGTGCAGTAGTGCTTCGGCGAGTGGGACACTCGTGACCCCAACATGGTAAGCTACCACTTCCTCGTCCAGAGGCTGTTCGGATTCTTTGTGGGCTGCGAGTTCCTCCACACCCCGCACGCGGAAAACGAGGCCACCGACATAGTCGCCAAGATCGCCTTGTCGCGGCAGTCCATCCTGTCCGGTGTCTCCCTCGAGCACCTGCACAAGCCGTCCGTCAAGCCATCTCTGGACTCCGAGTCCATCTACGTCCTGGACAAACCGGCCATGCCTCAACCCATCCCGGGGACTGTGGAACCCGACCCGGGGACTGTCAGACCCGGCCGCCCTCGTCCCCAACCCAGCCACCATCATCTTCAACCCGGCCGCCGCCGTCCCTAACCCAGGGGCTGCCGACCCCGGCTTGGGGGCTGCCTCCCCGGAACCCGCCATGGTGGCCGTCTTCGCCATAGTAACAGCTCCCTCATGGGCCCTACCCATTTCAGAGTTTCTAGAGAACGGGGTTCTCCCCATGGACGAAACCGAGGCCCGACAAGTGCAACACCGGGCGTCCGCCTACAACATCATCAATAACGAGCTCGTCAAGCGCAGCTCCACTGGTGTTTTCCAGCGCTGCATCGAGCGAGACCAGGGCATCGAGATCCTCCTCAACATACACCAGGGCGAGTGCGGGCTGAAGGAAATATGCCCTAGAGGCAATAATAAAGTTATTATTTATTTCCTTATATCATGATAAATGTTTATTATTCATGCTAGAATTGTATTAACCGGAAACATAATACATGTGTGAATACATAGACAAACAGAGTGTCACTAGTATGCCTCTACTTGACTAGCTCGTTAATCAAAGATGGTTATGTTTCCTAACCATGAACAAAGAGTTGTTATTTGATTAACGGGATCACATCATTGGTTGAATGATCTGATTGACATGACCCATTCCATTAGCTTAGCACCCGATCGTTTAGTATGTTGCTATTGCTTTCTTCATGACTTATACATGTTCCTATGACTATGAGATTATGCAACTCCCGTTTACCGGAGGAACACTTTGGGTACTACCAAACGTCACAACGTAACTGGGTGATTATAAAGGAGTACTACAGGTGTCTCCAAAGGTACATGTTGGGTTGGCGTATTTCGAGATTAGGTTTTGTCACTCCGATTGTCGGAGAGGTATCTCTGGGCCCTCTCGGTAATGCACATCACATAAGCCTTGCAAGCATTGCAACTAATGAGTTAGTTGCAGGATGATGTATTACAGAGCGAGTAAAGAGACTTGCCGGTAACGAGATTGAACTAGGTATTGGATACCGTCGATCGAATCTCGCGCAAGTAACATACCGATGACAAAGGGAACAACGTATGTTGTTATGCGGTCTGACCGATAAAGATCTTCGTAGAATATGTAGGAGCCAATATGGGCATCTAGGTCCCGCTATTGGTTATTGACCGGAGACGTGTCTCGGTCATGTCTACATTGTTCTCGAACCCGTAGGGTCCGCACGCTTAAGGTTACGATGACAGTTATATTATGAGTTTATGCATTTTGATGTACCGAAGGTTGTTCGGAGTCCCGGATGTGATCACGGACATGACGAGGAGTCTCGAAATGGTCGAGACATAAAGATTGATATATTGGAAGCCTATATTTGGACATCGGAAGTGTTCCGGGTGAAATCGGGATTTTATCGGAGTACCGGGAGGTTACCGGAACCCCCCCGGGAGCTATATGGGCCTTAGTGGGCTTTAGTGGAAAGGAGAAAGGGGCAGCCCAAGGTGGCTGTGCGCCTCCCCCCTTCCCCTAGTCCTATTAGGACTAGGAGAGGTGGCCGGCCCCCTCTCTCTCTTTCCCCCCTCAAGGAGTCCTATTCGAACTAGGATTGGGGGGGGGAATCCTACTCCCAGAGGGAGTAGGACTCTCCTGGCGCGCCACACTTGGCCGGCCAGCCTCCCCCCTCTAGTCCTTTATATACGGAGGCAGGTGCACCCTAGAAACACACAAGTTGATCCACGTGATCTATTCCTTAGCCGTGTGCGGTGCCCCAGCCACCATATTCCTCGATAATACTGTAGCAGAGTTTAGGCGAAGCCCTGCTGCTATAGTGCGTCAAGATCGTCACCACGCCGTCGTGCTGACGGAACTCTTCCCCGACACTTTGCTGGATCGGAGTCCGGGGATCGTCATCGAGCTGAACGTGTGCTCGAACTCGGAGGTGCCGTAGTTTCGGTGCTTGATCGGTTGGATCGTGAAGACGTACGACTACTTCCTCTACGTTGTGTCAACACTTCCGCAGTCGGTCTGTGAGGGTACGTAGACAACACTCTCCCCTCTCGTTGCTTTGCATCACCATGATCTTGCGTGTGCGTAGGAATTTTTTTGAAATTACGACGAAACCCAACAGTGGCATCCGAGCCTAGGTTTTATGGTTTGATGTTATTTGCACGAGTAGAACACAAGTGAGTTGTGGGCGATATAAGTCGTACTGCCTACCAGCATGTCATACTTGGTTCGGCGGTATTGTTGGACGAGACGACTCGAACCAACATTACGCGTACGCTTACGCGAGACCGGTTCCCCCGACGTGCTTTGCAGACAGGTGGCTTGCGGGCGACTGTCTCTCCAACTTTAGTTGAACCAAGTGTGGCTACGCCCGGTCCTTGCCAAGGTTAAAACGGAGTCTATTTGACAAACTATCGTTGTGGTTTTGATGCGTAGGTGAGATTGGTTCTTGCTTAAGCCCGTAGCAGCCACGTAAAACTTGCAACAACAAAGTAGAGGACGTCTAACTTGTTTTTGCAGGGCATGTTGTGATGTGATATGGTCAAGGCATGATGCTGAATTTTATTGTATGAGATGATCATGTTTTGTAACCGAGTTATCGACAACTGGCAGGAGCCATATGATTGTCGCTTTATTGTATGCAATGAAATCGCGATGTAATGCTTTACTTTATTACTAAACGGTAGTGATAGTCGTGGAAGCATAATATTGGCGAGACGACAACGATGCTACGATGGAGATCAAGGTGTCGCACCAGTGATGATGGTGATCATAACGGTGCTTCGGAGATGGAGATCACAAGCATAAGATGATGATGGCCATATCATATCACTTATATTGATTGCATGTGATGTTTATCCTTTTATGCATCTTATCTTGCTTTGATTGACGGTAGCATTATAAGATGATCTCTCACTAAATTATCAAGAAGTGTTCTCCCTGAGTATGCACCGTTGCCAAAGTTCGTCGTGCCCAGACACCACGTGATGATCGGGTGTGATAAGCTCTACGTCCATCTACAACGGGTGCAAGCCAGTTTTTGCACACGCAGAATACTCAGGTTAAACTTGACGAGCCTAGCATATGCAGATATGGCCTCGGAACACGAAGACCGAAAGGTCGAGCGTGAATCATATAGTAGATATGATCAACATAGTGATGTTCACCAATGAAACTACTCCATCTCACGTGATGATCGGTTATGGTTTAGTTGATTTGGATCACGTGATCACTTAGAGGATTAGAGGGATGTCTATCTAAGTGGGAGTTCTTAAGTAATATGATTAATTGAACTTAAATTTATCATGAACTTAGTCCTGGTAGTATTTTGCAAATTATGTTGTAGATCAATAGCTCGCGTTGCTGCTTCCCTGTGTTTATTTTGATATGTTCCTAGAGAAAATTGTGTTGAAAGATGTTAGTAGCAATGATGCGGATTGGATCCGTGATCTGAGGTTTATCCTCATTGCTGCACAGAAGAATTATGTCCTTGATGCACCGCTAGGTGACAGACCTATTGCAGGAGCAGATGCAGACGTTATGAATGTTTGGCTAGCTCAATATGATGACTACTTGATAGTTTAGTGCACCATGCTTAATGGCTTAGAATCGGGACTTCAAAGACGTTTTGAACGTCATGGACCATATGAGATGTTCCAGGAGTTGAAGTTAATATTTCAAGCAAATACCCGAGTTGAGAGATATGAAGTCTCCAACAAGTTCTATAGCTAAAAGATGGAGGAGAATCGCTCAACTAGTGAGCATGTGCTCAGATTGTCTGGGTACTACAATCGCTTGAATCAAGTGGGAGTTAATCTTCCAGATAAGATAGTGATTGACAGAATTCTCTAGTCACCATCACCAAGTTAGTAGAACTTCGTGATGAACTATAATATGCAAGGGATAATGGAAACAACTCCCAAGATCTTCGTGATGCTGAAATCAACGAAGGTAGAAATCAAGAAAAACATCAAGTGTTGATGGTTGACAAGACCACTAGTTTCAAGAAAAGGGCAAAGGGAAGACGGGGAACTTCAAGAAGAACGGCAAGCAAGTTGCTGCTCAAGTGAAGAGCCCAAGTCTGATCCTAAGCCTGAGACTAAGTGCTTCTACTGCGAAGGGACTGGTCACTGGAAGCGGAACTACCCCAAGTGATTGGCGGATAAGAAGGATGGCAAAGTGAACATAAGTATATTTGATATACATGTTATTGATGTGTACTTTACTAGTGTTTATAGCAACCCCTCAGTATTTGATGCTAGTTCAGTTGCTAAGAGTAGCTACTCGAAATGGGAGTTGTAGAATGAACAGAGACTAGTTAAGGGTGAAGTGACGATATGTGTTGGAAGTGGTTCCAAGATTGATATGATCATCATCGCACACTCCCTATACTTTCGGGATTAGTGTTGAACCTGAATAAGTGTTATTTGGTGTTTGCGTTGAGCATGAATATGATTCGATCATGTTTATTGTAATACGGTTATTCATTTAAGTAAGAGAATAAATTGTTGTTCTGTTTACATGAATAAAACCTTATATGGTTACACACCCAATGAAAATAGTTCGTTGGATCTTGATCGTAGTGATACACATAATCATAATATTGAAACCAAAAGATGCAAAGTTAATAATGATAGTGCAACTTATTTGTGGCACTGCCGTTTAGGTCATATTGGTGTAAAGCGCATGAAGAAACTCCATGCTGATGGGATTTTGGAATCACTTGATTATGAATCACTTGATGATTGCGAACCATGCCTCATGGGCAAGATGACTAAGACTCCGTTTTCCGGAGCGAGCAACTGACTTATTGGAAATAATACATACTGATGTATGCGGTCCGATGAGTGTTAAGGCTCACGGCAAGTATCGTTATTTTCCGAACTTCACAGATGATTTGAGCAGATATGGGTATATCTACTTGATGAAACAAAGGTCTGAAACATTTGAAAAGTTCAAAGAATTTCAGAGTGAAGTGGAGAATCATCATAACAAAAATGAAAGTTTCTACGATATGATCACAGAAGTAAAATATTTGAGTTACGAAGTTTGGTCTTCAATTACAACAATGTGGAATAGTTTCACAAACTCATGCCACCTGGAACACCACAGCATAATGGTGTGTTCGAATGTCATAACCGTACTTTATTAGATATGGTGCGATCTATGATGTCTCTTACCGATCTACCACTATCGTTTTGGGGTTATGCATTAGAGACAGCTGCATTCACGTTAAATAGGGCACCATCTAAGTCCGTTGAGATGACACAATCTGAACTGTGGTTTGGCAAGAAACCAAAGTTGTCGTTTCTTAAAGTTTGGGACTGCGATGCTTATGTGAAAAAGTTTCAACATGATAAGCTCGAACCCAAATCGGAGAAGTAAATCTTCATAGGTTACCCAAAAAGAAAATGTTGGGTACACCTTCTATCACAGATCCGAAGGCAAGTTATTCATTGCTGAGAATGGATCCTTTCTAGAGGAGTTTCTCTCGAAAGAAGTGAGTGGGAGGAAAGTAAAACTTGATGAGGTAACTGTACCTGCTCCCTTATTGGAAAGTAGTTCATCACAAAAATCTGTTCTTGTGACTACTACACCAATTAGTGAGGAAGCTAATGATAATGATCATGTAACTTCAGATCAAGTTACTACCGAATCTCGTAGGTAAACCAGAGTGAGATCTGCACCAGAGTGGTACGGTAATCCTGTTCTGGAGGTCATGTTACTTGACCATGACGAACCTACGAACTATGAGGAAGCGATGATGAGCCCAGATTCCGCAAAATGGTTTGAGGCCATGAAATCTGAGATATGATCCATGTATGAGAACAAAGTTTGGACTTTGGTTGACTTGCCCGATGATCGGCAAGCAATTGAGAATAAATGGATCTTCAAGAGGAAGACGGACGCTGATAGTAGTGTTACTATCTACAAAGCTAGAATTGTCGCAAAAAGTTTTCGACAAGTTCAAGGTGTTGACTACAATGAGAGCTTCTCACTCGTATCTATGCTTGAGTCTGTCCAAATCATGTTAGTAATTGCCGCATTTTATGAAATCTGGCAAATGGATAAACAAAACTGCAATCCTTTATGGATTTATTAAAGAAGAATTGTATATGATGCAACCAGAAGGTTTTGTCAAATCCGAAAGATGCTAACAAAATATGCAAGCTCCAGCGATCCATCTATGGACTGGTGCAAGCATCTCGGAGTTGGAATATACGCTTTGATAAGTTGATCAAAGCATATAGTTTTATACAGACTTGCAATGAAGCCTGTATTTACAAGAAAGTGAGTGGGAGCACTACAACATTTCTGATAAGTATATGTGAATGACATATTGTTGATCGGAAATAATGTAGAATTATTCTGCAAAGCATAAAGGAGTCTTTGAAAGGAATTTTTCAAAGAAAGACCTCTGTAAAGCTTCTTGCATATTGAGCAGCAAGATCTATAGAGATAGATCAAGATGCTTGATAAGTTTTTTCAATGAGTACACACCTTGACAAGATTTTGAAGTAGTTCAAAATGGAACAGTCAAAGAAAGAGTTCTTGCCTGTGTTGCAAGGTGTGAAATTGAGTAAGACTCAAAGCCCGACCACGTCAGAAGATAGAAATAGAATGAAAGTCATTCCCTATGCCTCAGCCATAGGTTCTATAAAGTATGCCATGCTGTGTACCAGATCTATTGTATACCCTACACTGTGTTAAGCAAGGGAGTACAATAGTGATCTAAGAGTAGATCACTGGACAGCGGTCAAAATTATCCTTAGTGGAATAAGGAAATATTTCTCAATTATGGAGGTGACAAAAAGGTTCGTCGTAAAAGGTTACGTCGATGCAAGTTTTGACACAGATCTGGATGACTCTAAGTCTCGATCTAGATACATATTGAAAGTGGGAGCAATAAGCTAGAGTAGCTCCGTGCAGAGCATTGTTGACATAGAAATTCGCAAAATACTTACGGATCTGAATGTGACAGACCCGTCGACTAAAATTATCTCACAAGCAAAACATGATCACACCTTAGTACTCTTTGGGTGTTAATCACATAGCGACGTGAACTCTGACTCTAGTAAACCCTTTGGGTGTTGGTCACATGGCGATGTGAACTATGGGTGTTAATCACATGATGATGTGAACTATCGATGTTAATCACATGGTGATGTGATCTAGATTATTGACTCTAGTGCAAGTGGGAGACTGAAGGAAATATGCCCTAGAGGCAATAATAAAGTTATTATTTATTTCCTTATATCATGATAAATGTTTATTATTCATGCTAGAATTGTATTAACCGGAAATATAATACATGTGTGAATACATAGACAAACAGAGTGTCACTAGTATGCCTCTACTTGACTAGCTCGTTAATCAAAGATGGTTATGTTTCCTAACCATGAACAAAGAGTTGTTATTTGATTAACAGGATCACATCATTGGTTGAATGATCTGATTGACATGACCCATTCCATTAGCTTAGCACCCGATCGTTTAGTATGTTGCTATTGCTTTCTTCATGACTTATACATGTTCCTATGACTATGAGATTATGCAACTCCCGTTTACCGGAGGAACACTTTGGGTACTACCAAACGTCACAACGTAACTGGGTGATTATAAAGGAGTACTACAGGTGTCTCCAAAGGTACATGTTGGGTTGGCGTATTTCGAGATTAGGTTTTGTCACTCCGATTGTCGGAGAGGTATCTCTGGGCCCTCTCGGTAATGCACATCACATAAGCCTTGCAAGCATTGCAACTAATGAGTTAGTTGCAGGATGATGTATTACAGAGCGAGTAAAGAGACTTGCCGGTAACGAGATTGAACTAGGTATTGGATACCGTCGATCGAATCTCGGGCAAGTAACATACCGATGACAAAGGGAACAACGTATGTTGTTATGCGGTCTGACCGATAAAGATCTTCGTAGAATATGTAGGAGCCAATATGGGCATCTAGGTCCCGCTATTGGTTATTGACCGGAGACGTGTCTCGGTCATGTCTACATTGTTCTCGAACCCGTAGGGTCCGCACGCTTAAGGTTACGATGACAGTTATATTATGAGTTTATGCATTTTGATGTACCGAAGGTTGTTCGGAGTCCCGGATGTGATCACGGACATGACGAGGAGTCTCGAAATGGTCGAGACATAAAGATTGATATATTGGAAGCCTATATTTGGACATCGGAAGTGTTCCGGGTGAAATCGGGATTTTACCGGAGTACCGGGAGGTTACCGGAACCCCCCCGGGAGCTATATGGGCCTTAGTGGGCTTTAGTGGAAAGGAGAAAGGGGCAGCCCAAGGTGGCTGTGCGCCTCCCCCCTTCCCCTAGTCCTATTAGGACTAGGAGAGGTGGCCGGCCCCCCCTCTCTCTTTCCCCCCTCAAGGAGTCCTATTCCAACTAGGATTGGGGGGGGGATCCTACTCCCAGAGGGAGTAGGACTCTCCTGGCGCGCCACACTTGGCCGGCCAGCCTCCCCCCTCTAGTCCTTTATATACGGAGGCAGGTGCACCCCAGAAACACACAAGTTGATCCACGTGATCTATTCCTTGGCCGTGTGCGGTGCCCCCAGCCACCATATTCCTCGATAATACTGTAGCGGAGTTTAGGCGAAGCCCTGCTGCTGTAGTGCGTCAAGATCGTCACCACGCCGTCGTGCTGACGGAACTCTTCCCCGACACTTTGCTGGACCGGAGTCCGGGGATCGTCATCGAGCTGAACGTGTGCTCGAACTCAGAGGTGCCGTAGTTTCGGTGCTTGATCGGTTGGATCGTGAAGACGTACGACTACTTCCTCTACGTTGTGTCAACGCTTCTGCAGTCGGTCTGCGAGGGTACGTAGACAACACTCTCCCCTCTCGTTGCTTTGCATCACCATGATCTTGCGTGTGCGTAGGAATTTTTTTGAAATTACTACGAAACCCAACACGGGCACCACGCCACCTCGCAGTCCCTGGTAGCCAAGGCTTTCTGCCATGGTTTCTACTGGCCCACGGCCCTCCGAGACGCCGAGTCACTCGTCCTCAAATGCGAGGGATGCCAGCGCTTCAGCAAGCGCAACCACCAGCTGGCCTTAGCACTCTGGACCATCCCGATCGCCTGGCCTTTCATGGTCTGGGGACTCGACATGGTGGGGCCCTTCAAGACCGCTCGAGGCGGCATGACACATTTGCTGGTGGCGGTGGACAAGTTCACCAAGTGGATCGAAGCAAGGCCGATCAAGAAGCTGGACGGGCCAACGGCTGTCCGGTTCATCAAAGACATTGCCGTACGCTACGACATGCCGAACAGCATCATCACGGACAATTCACCAACTTCGCCAAGGGCGCGCTCGCGCAATACTGCTCTGTCTCCGGCATCTGCCTCGACCTGGCATCCGTTGCACACCCGTAGTCCAACGGCCAGGTCGAGCAGGCCAACGGCCTCATCCTGTCCGCCATCAAGCCACGGCTCGTCGAGCCACTCGTCCACTCACCCGACAGCTGGCTCAATGAGTTGTCGGCCGTCCTCTAGAGCCTCAGTACCACACCAAACCAGTCGACCAGGTTCACCCCGTTCTTGCTCGTCTATGGAGCCGAAACCGTCATCCCCACCAACGTCGAGTTCGACTCACCGTGCGTCGCGATGTACACTGAAGCCGAAGCCAAAGAAGCCCGCGAAGACGGCGTCGACCTACTCGAAGAATCATGCCTCTTGGCACTCAACCGGTCAGCCATCTACCAGCAAGGCTTGAGGCACTACCACAGCAAGAAGATCAAGCCCCTTGCATTCCGGGAGGGAGACCTCGTCCTCCGACTCATCCAGCAGCAAGACGGCCAACACAAGCTGTCCTCCCCATGGGAAGGCCCCTTCATGATCAGCAAGGCCTTGTGTGACCGCAATGCCTACTACCTCATCGACACCCGCAAGTCAAACAAGCGCAAGAGAGACACCGCCGGCGAAGAAACAACCTGGCCATGGAATGCAGAACTCCTCCACCTGTTTTACAATTAACTGTGTGCACGTATGTATCACTGCCTTTTGTGAACTATATGAAATTATGGAGTCCCCGAACGACGATTGGGGGCTGCCCCTTTTCGGCCAAGATTTTGTGTCTCCTGCAGTATGCATTACCTTTCTATCAAACCAACCCCACCACCGGCTCGACTCGTTCGACCCGGGGGCTCGGGTGCTGGCCGGCTTGGTCACTACCCGCCGTCTTCCTTAGTAACTCTTGATGTGTTGAGGTCGCCGTGGCCCTCCACTTCTCCCTAGGCCACAAAACCGGCTTTGGCTGTCGGCTGGAAAGCACAAAGGGCCAAAGCACCAGCGCGTCACGAACGCTAAGTTAAGGACTGCCGAGTTACCCAACCCGGCCCCGCCAGCTTTTAATTACCGCACGACCGGCTGCTCGCCAACCGACTTCGCCGGATTGCTGTCCAGTCGGCCCAGTGGGTGTTTCGCTCACGCTCAACGTTTCGAAAGCCTAAGTATTGCGCGCTCCTCTCAAAGGTTTAACTCCTTGTCATGGACCGGAGCCTCGGCCGTCAGACTCGCGAGGGAGGCCAGAAAGGGGAAAATCGCAAGAAGATGGCTCAAAAGACGAAAAGCGAATGCGCAAACATTCACGAAATTTACACGTCACAAAGTTTAAACATGCCCAAGGCCAGAGTTCATTACACCCAAGCACCCCCAGTGGGTGGGTGGACCTGCTACCTAACCAAAATTTCTACTAAGTTAAAATAGGGCAGCCTCAAGCATCCCCAGCGCCGGGTCGCGCAGCTGCCGGCTCCTCCTCGGTGGCCTCCGGGCTCACCGATGTGCTGACGTCCTCCTCTCCGGCGTCGTCGTCACCATAGAAGCCCGTCTCCTCGGAGCTGCCCTTTAGGTCGTTCAGAAGTAGGCTGTAGTCGTCAGCAGGCACGACTCCGCCGTCTTCCGTCCGCTCTGGCTGGAACTCGTCATGAATGGTGAACCCACTGATATAGCTGGCCCGGGCCGCGATCCGTCCGACCTTCGCCCCCAACCGGTCCTCCGCGCCGGCTCGCAAGCCCATCAGTGCGCCCAGTGATAGATTTCGATGCCAAGACATCGCGAACCTAAGCGCAATCTCAGCACCGGCACGGGCGGCAGAAACGTGCAACTTGTGGAGCCGGTCCGGCCCTGACTCCAACCACCGCGCCAACCGCGAGAAGCTGTTCGGCGCAATGGAGCCCGGCCAAAGGGCCGCCGTTATCGCCGCGCCAGCTTCGGAGAGCCGCCCCATCTGATCACCCAAGACTCGCAGGCGAGCCTCGATGGCAGTCACGATCTCCGGGAAGGTCCAAGCTACCTGCGGGTTGGTCCCGGAGCCGACAACTCCCTACGGGTCTCGCTGAAAGCGGACGACCTCCTCCGCCAGCTGACGCATCTCCAAGAAGGCCCCTATCAAGAAATAAAGCAAATTAGAAGAAAATCACCAAGGGCAAGAAGCCGGGGTCCCAGCCCGGTAGAATCCAAGAAAAGCACTTACTGGAGAAGGACTCTTCCATGTGCTGCGCTTCGAGCAACATACCGCGCCGCTCCCGAGCGTTGGTGCGGTCGCGCTCCTGGAGCGTCTTCTCCAGGTCGACGACCTTGGCAAGAGCCGCCTTCAGCTCAGCGTCCTTGTCCTCGACCGCCTTCTTGGCCTTCTTGAGGCGACGGGTTTCCCCCTGACGGGTCTCCTCCACTGCGGCCACCACTGCCTTCAGGTGCTCCACCTCGGCCTGAAGCTGGCCCTTGTCATTGGGTAGCTTGCCGCGCTGCTGATCGGCCTTGGCAAGCGCCCGTTGCACCTCCATGACCTTGGCCGCCTCCTCCTTAAGGCGCTCCACCTCAGCCTCAAGACGACCCTTGTCGACCATCAGCCGCTAATACAGCCTGCCGACTTCGTCAAGCACCTCCCGGGCCCCCGTCGCCTCTGCCCTCGCCTCCGCCACCTCGGCCCCAAGCCGGCCGGCGTCAGCAACAAGCCGGTCATAATGGAAGCTGGCTCGGATCAGCCGGGTTCTCCAAGACAGCACCTCGGCTGCAGAAGAAAGAATCAGAAACAAAGTACCATTTTAAGTCGACCCAACTGCTACGCAGTTGGCACGAATCTCGGGGGCTACACCAAGTGGGTGTGCTAGCGCCCCCACTAAAAAGAGCGCATGAAAAAGATACCTGCTGCGACGCAGAGCTCCCGCTCCTTGGCAGCGAGCTGCTCCTTGAGCTGCCAGTGCTTCCTCAGAAGCCGGTTGAAGATGCCGACCTAGAAGGAATCCAGGTGCTGCAAGGAACAACGTTCAGCATGAGACATCGCCTTAAGATTCGACCCAACTGCTACGCAGTTGGCTTGAATCTTGGGGCCTACACCCAGTGGGTGCGCTGGCATGCACCCACCTAGAAGAAGCAAGAAAAAAGAAGAACAGAAGGAAAGGGAGAACTTACGAACACAGTGGCTCTAGTTCCCGCTTCTGCTCTGCCTCGGCCTGGGCGAAGGCCTGGATCCGGTCCGTCCTCCCACGCAGATGCCGGCTCACGACGGCCATCGCCGCCTCCTCCTGGGTCAAGGGCCCAAAGAATACCTCGCTGGACCCGCCCCGAGCCGGCCGCGCCCGACGGCTTAGTGACCCCCTGGCCTGGGCACCAAGGCGTGCTCGCCGCTGACCGCTTCCTCCACGGCAGGTGCCTTCTCTAGCGCCCTCTCCAACACCCTCGCCGGCTCAACGGTCGGAGTGGCCTGCGGCATCACCACCAACGGCGCCGCGCTCGCCGACGCCTGAGGTGCCCCATCTGGCACCACCCGCGGCACCTCTTCCAAGACGGCTCGCCACCGCCTCCATCAGCCCCGACCGCTCGACCACGCCGGTCCGTGTCCTGGTGCCGTCCTCAACCACCACGATCTCCCGGTCGAGGTCCATCACGTCGGCGCGGCCACCGCGGCCGTGCCCTCCCTCCAACGACGACACGTAGACCATCTCCGCCGGCTCGCGCCCACGTCACCGCATCGTTAAACCAGGCCTGGGTCGATGCCGCCTCCAGCTCTGCCTCGGCCCTGTTCCGGTCCCGCCAGGTCAGGCCCTCGGCGTTGGCCGGATCCAGGCCGAGGTCCGTGTCTGCCGCCTCCTCGTCGTCATCGGCATTGGTCCGGGTCCTCCGGAACGCGGCGCCCTCCGCGGACGCAGCGTCCGCCACCGCCAGCGCCAGGGAGATCGGCGACCTGAGGCTCAAAAGAGTAAACATGCAAGAACCAAGAAGAGCCGCTCGGCCGTTCAAAACAAACAAAAGGAAACTCACCTAGGCACTAGCGGGACGGTGGGCCTCGCCAGCTTCGCCTGCGGGGCGCCACGCCTCCTCTTGGCGGGCGGCTTCCCGCCGGCAGCCGGGTTCACCGGGCGCTTCAAGGCCGGGGCTTCGGGGGGGGGGGCTACATCGTCCTTCCTATGCGGCCGATTCACCGCCATCGTCCCCCGGACAGCCCAGCACCCGCCACGCCGCGTCCTCCACTCGGTGCCACTACATCAACAATTCGCGTTAGGACCCCCCTCGCCGCTCCGTTCTCGGCGACTCAAGAATCAAGGAAAATCAACTTACTCGCGCGGCATCTTGCGCCGGCATCGGCGGCCGCCTCCTCCTCCGAGCTAGCCCGCACCACCTGCGTCGGCGCCCGGTCATAAGGATGCCGGATGGCGTTCAGAAGCACCTCCCGCGTCGCGTCGGGGTGAATAAGAAGATGAGCAGTAGGAAAGTATGAAGACCAGGGACTCACCACGGGTGCTGGGTTCGCCTCGCTATAAGGAGGCTTGCCGAACTCCCAGTCGTCCCGCAACCCGGCCTTGGAAATGTCGTTGACTCAGCGTGCCACTTGGTCCGCCGCCAGCTGCAAGTTCTACATGCGGTCGGGGTCCTGGAGCCCGGTCATCTTACTGATGAGGTGGCTGCACTGCTGCAGCGACAGCACCCGACGCCTGATGAAGGCGGTGATGAGGTCGGTGCCGGTGAGCCCCTCCCGCTCCTTCATCTCCGACAGCCGCTCGCACAGATTCAGCACCTCCTGCGACAGATGCTTGGGGTAGTAACTCCAGTTCTGCTTCGCCGGCGGTGGCGCGTCGATGAAGGGCGGCAAGTCGATGCGGTCCGCGCCGAGGTTGCAGACGTAGAAGAAAGAGTTCTGCCACTTCTTGGCAGAATCCTCCAGCGCCATCTTGGGGCAGTCAGTTCCCGACCGCTTGGAAATGACGATGGCCCCACACTCAGACATCTCCCCTGCCCTCGGCCCCTGCTGCTTCAGGAAGAAGAAGCGTACCCAAAGATCGATCAAAGGCTCGACCCCTAGGTACCCCTCGCAGAGGGTGACGAAGCCCAAGAGCTGCACAATGGCACCCGCGCCAAGGTGATGGGGCTGGTACTCGAAGAATTCCAGGAAGCCGCGAAAGAAGGCGCTCGCAGGAAGACCGAACCCGCACTTGAAGTGCGAGTAGAAGACCACACGCTCCTTGCCCTTGGGCCTCGGCTCCCGCTCCCCCTGGGGCAGGTGCACGGCGATATCCGTCTCCCCTAGCAAGCGCCTGGTGGTGCGGAGGTAGGCGAGCCATCCAAAGTGACGATCGAACCCATCCATGAGCCCGATGGAAGAGCCATCGATGAAGACGAAGAAGAGAAAGGAAGAAGAACGACGACGAAGCTTTGCTCGAAGCACGGGCGTCGCAGCACGCAACGGTCGCAAGAAGCAGAGGAAGGATGAAGAGGCAGGGGGCGCGAGCGAGCATGATTTCCACCGCCCCTCCCCCCGATTATAAGCCACGTGTCGAACATGGGGAAGTGGGATCGTTTGCACTCGCCCCTCCCACTTCCCTGCAATAACTGCGCACGTACGCACGCAACAACTGAATCGAGAATGGCAACCGACTCGTGGACACCGCAATAAATCCGCGCGCGTGGGCCGAAGGCGCATGGCGGCAGGCCCCAGCGCGTCGCCCCGTCCTGTTGCGCGTGTGGCCTGTCAGGCCCCTCCAGCTCCCAGGCGCCATGTGGCGCCCGCACGAAGCCCAAAAGATTGCCTCAAGATTCGACGGACTCTTCGGTTTCCCGCCCTGCCGGGATGCTGTGATCTGGCTTCCGGAAGTCGTTACATAGTGGGTGTTGCCAGACCCAGCGGTCACAAAATGCGCCTCCTCAGTGGGGGACTGTGAAGGCCCTCCCAGTCGAAGACGGCGGACCTTCACAGACACGGGGACTACTGTCGGGGGGATGAACCCCGGGCAGGCAACGGAACCTGGATCCTTTTCAAAAACAGTGGGGCCAGCAACGCCCCTCAAGCCGGGTCGCTCGACCCGGTCAAAGCTCGTCGACCCGGACGAATTCCTCAAACCGGCCCCAACGGACGGCGCAAGGCAGCCGAACCCGACACACCAAGACTTCTTCAACAAGCCAGCTCCCCTTTGGCGTGTTCCCCAACCCGGCCGCGGGTCAGCTCCCATCCCATCCCGGCCGTATGATGGGATGAGTATTGATTCAGAGATGAGCAAGGCAACAGTGCCCCTCCCATGCCTCTGGTCAGCCGGGGCGTGGCAATAGTGCCACACCTACCCACTGACCAGGGTTGGCATGGCTACAGTGCACCCATCGTCACTGTTAACGCCAGCAAGCGGCGACCTGATGGAGTGCCACTGTAGCGGACTTAACCCGGCCACTCCCTGACGATCGACAAGACGACAAACAGTACCCCTACACCCGGTGGGTCCCACGCTCGGAGAACCCGGCGAGCCTTGACACCCGACGGGTCCCAGCGTGGGCTTCCCGAACGATGACAACCCGGCTCCAGGGCCTTGAAACATTACCACTGTACCCCTGGGGGTTGGCCTATAAAACCCCCCAGGATCCCTCATGCATACATACACGAAGCAGCTCGCATGATGAGAACGATAGCGATCACACAACAAACCAGAGTAGACACCTAAGGAGAGGGAGTAACCTAAGCCTTGGCATGTCTCCCTTCTTCCTCCATACAACTCTAGGAGCAATCATGTATTGTTACATATAAACCACACTCGGCAGGACTAGGGGTGTTATCTCTCTGGAGAGCCCCGAACCTGGGTATGTCTTGTGTCCCGTGCTCGCTCATGCCGACCTCGCCTCTGGAGCCCACCAGCCCTCGAGCCTCCTCCTCTCTTCTGCCATCCCTTGCATTTTCCGTGCACCCACCACGACAATTTCTGTGGACTCAACTAAACCTCTGCATGTACTTCCGCAGAGTTTCTCCTTCTTTCTACGGGAGAAGCTGCAAATTGCTGGGCCGCCCTGGTTCTTGATGGCTGCCCGTGAAGGCGCCAACGAACTCATGACACAGGTCATCCCAGGTTGAGATGGAGTTCTCCGTCAGGTGCATCAGCCAAGACCTCACATTTGGCTTGAGCGCCAAAGGGAAGTAGTTGGCAAAAACCTTCTCATTTCTTCCCCCGGCAGCTTGAACAACGATGGTGTAGATGCTCAAGAACTCTGCCGGGTTCAGTCTCCCATCATACATCTTTGGTATCTCTGGCTTAAACGTGCAAGCGGACGGCCAACAGACTTGCCGCAGCTCATGGGTGAAGGCAGGGCACCCAGCCTCGAAGGGCAAGTACCCACCTTCGCCATGCGCGACTTGTCGACATCGGGGCCATCGCACCCATCGGACTGGTGGTGGTTGTCGCGGCATCGCTCGATGGTGATGTGCGCTCCTTCCCTTTGCATGTCCTCCAGGACTTGCCGTCGGCCTTGACGTGCTCGAGGATCAGTTGAAGCCATCGAGACACCATCAAGCTCTTGGTCGCGCAGCCCTCGTGCTGGTTGCCACGGTGGGGATTGCACCATGGGGGTGGCCCCTTCTGCACGACCAGCAGCGTGGGCTACCGTCATCGTCTGGGGAGGCTATAGCGGGCCAGCTTGCTGTGAGCCTCCAGCCTCGGCAAAGCCAATCAGACTCCGAATGGTGGCTCTCCACTCATCCATCTGATCAGCTTCCGGCGGAAATCTTAGCAGCAGCTGGGCCCGCGCCATGGCCTCCAAAACGGTACTTCGCATAGGTGAGGATGATGTAGACTGTAGCCTCGCCCGGCTCCTGACGGTGCGAGCAGTGGCCGCACCAGGCTCCCTCCATCAGTTGCCAGGCGCTTGAATGGCGTGGTGACGGGGTGGTGTTGCGTGTGCACCAATGACCCCGTTCAGAGCATTGGCTGGGCCAGTTTGCTCTGGGGTTGCTGCATGTCCTACGACCACGCCCGCGGCGGGGGCGGTTGGAGGATTACGATTCTCCACAGGGCGAGCGTCACCATCATGGTTGTGCCCCTCGGCTGGGCAGGGAGGGATAGGAGGAATAATCTCTCTACCCGTACCTCATGGAGCATGGTCGCCGGGAGGTTGTTGGTGGCGTCCTTCTCTGGTGCCTCCCGCTCCTGCTTCGGTCGCAGGGGAGGTGGTGAGAACGCCGCCTACGCCGACCACGTCCCCCGCAGCGTCCACATCCTCATGCGTCCCCGCATTCCCCGCGATGTCGGCGGTCGTGGGCGGCGGGGCCTTCGAGGTGGACGGGTGACCTGCGACACCGAGCTTCTTCTTAGGCGCCATAGTTGATGGAGCCGCCGATAATGAAAATGGCGATGAAGATGATGCGCTGCTTACACTCTCGGGTTCGGCAAGTACCTCCCCCTACCTGGCATGCCAAAGATGTCATGGGAAACCACGACCACCTATGGCGCCATGAGCCCCTTTTGGTTCACTGGGGGGAATGGGCACGTTGCACAAAGAGCGGAGAAGCGTAACATAGCATGACAGAGATCACATGGGCAGTTTTTACCCAGGTTCGGGCCGCTGTGAGGCATAAAGCCCTATTCCTACTTTGGTGGATTGATGGTGGATAATGGTAGAGAATACGGCGCTCTTGCCCGGCAGGGTTGCCTCGAGGCGAGAGTGGCTACGCGTGTATGAATGTGCGAGGGTTTGAATCCTCTCTACGTTTGCCATGGGCCTCCTTTTATAGACAAAGGGGTCACCACAGTGGCAAATCAGTATTTTACACACTGATTAGATAGCAAACAATGCTATCATACCTAACTCTGCAGGTGGACAGAGCGCATTAAATGTGCCGTTCAATATCACATCATAGTGCGCCTGGCAAGCCTTGCCGAGCTGTTTTGCCAGCTTCGTGCCTGCTTGGTTGACACATCCTAGGATGGGTGTCATTCAGAGGTATTTTCCATACGAAGTGGCTTCCATGTGGCAGGAAGCAGCCACTTAGTCACTTAGGGGCTTGACACCGCACTGATCAATGACTTGCATCGCTGTGAGGTGGTGCCGTGGAGTAGTTTGCCTCCGCGAGCTCCGACAGGCCTGCTGGAACGATTTGGAGGCTTGCTTCCGGGGTAACCCCAACCTCGCCAGGCTCGCCTGCCCTACATGGGAAGTTTTTCCCTTAGTGATATCTTGCTCCTCTAGCTCGTCTTGGTCTTCTTGATCCGCACTTTGATCCTTCAAAGAACTGATCTCTTGTGCTTGGTCTGATCTCGGGTGCTGCAATCTTGTCCTTAGGCTTGTGCATAGTCTGGGCTATGGATCCAGGGTTTGTTGCACCAACAGCGGACTCATTTTGCACCGAAAGTGGGCAAATTTACGCCAAAAATGGCCAATATCGGTGCTTGGGGGCAGCGACTGGGAACCCAATCGCCCCCAAGGCGATTTTAGCACCGCCTCGCTCCCAGGCGGTGATTTTTCAAGCCCCCTAAGGGGCCAACGGCTGGAGATGCTGTAATGTACTAACTCAAGCGGAGCTTCAACCCATTCACACGTGGGGAGGTGCTAGAAGATCCCGTAAAAAGCTTTCGCCATTATAACAAACTATCGTGTATAACACTAAAATCTACTCCCTCTATAAACTAATAGAAGAGCGTTTAGATCACCATGTAAACTAATATAAGAGTATTTAGATCACTATAGTGATCTAAACGCTCTTATATTAGTTTATAGAGCGAGTATGTTCTTAAAAAGTAAATCTGTGTTGAAAATTAAGCAACTCTAGTGATGGCATGAGGCAACTATTATGTATAACCAACTAAAATATGTGCTAAAAATTAAGCAATAGTTTGTAAGAGAAGTTTGAGCATGGCATGAGGCAACTATTATGTATAAACAACTAAAAATATGTGTTCTAAAACAAAGAAGTAAATTTGTGCTGGAAATTAAGCGAACATGTGCTGAAAAACTTGAAGTATAAAAAAGGTCAACGTGGACTGATATTCACCTTGATATGTAGTGCAACTAGAAATCCTCCAGCTAGTTCATTGCCTCTCATGATGATAGAGAAAAAGTGCACCTGCAAAAAGAAGGACAAAAAAAGAAAAATAGAACGGGTGTGCACTGCAACATGTGGGGGTCCACACACACAAAAAATGTTCAACCAAAGCAACATGAAAGACAAAGGTTCACATTGTGATATAGTAGAAAACAACTACGGCCTACAAAAGCCCCCTCTAGTACTGTTTTTATTCAAAAATCTAGGAACCTATTACAACTGTTCATATTCCTCCAAGGAAGTGCTACTTTCGCATAGCTCCTTCGCCACATCCGTGCGCGTTCTTGCTGTAAAATGGAACAGGAGTTAATTCTTCAGATGGAACTCCCAGTTTGGACAAACTTCCATGCATAAAGCCTCATAGAGGAAATCCTTGCTACCAATCCAAAAAAACAGTTGCGGACAAAGACTATGCGGGGAAAAATAATTGCTTGATGTTGTTGGCTTGTTGGGTTTTGCATTGCTTTACATTGTTGGGTTTATTGCTTGAGAAAACAAAAATGTTCAGCAAAAAAAGGTTGTCCCTCTTACCTTTAGTTGTAGTATATTTGCTTGCCCTTGAACTTGATGTTTTGTGTATGTAATAAGTACATTTATTGATGTTTTCCTCTACTTTTTGCAAAATTTGCACAGCAGAACGATGTTTGACCTAATGAGTTGTCGGATGACCTTGACGATGTGTTGCCTCACACTAATGGCGCAGGGAATGAGGATCATGTGTACTGCACACAACCTGCACCCCCTAGAACTATTACAAACAATGTTGTGGTTGTCGCCGAATCCCCTAACTCTGCTGCCATGTAACACCCTCGATGCGGCTATATCTCCCACGTGTCGGAGCACGACTTAGAGGCATAATTGCATTGAAGGCAATGTCGCAAGAGGGGTAATCTTTACACATCCCATGTACTGAATAAGGAAAGAGGTACATAGTTGGCTTACAATCGCCACGTCACACAATAGCATAAATATGACATTACAATCATCCGGATACAATCAAGGTCCGACTACGGAACCAAAATAAGACAACCCCAAATGCACAATGTCCCCGATCGCCCCAACTGGGCTCCACTACTGATCGTCTGGAAGGGAAACGTAGTAACGTCGTGAGTCCTCATCGAACTCCCACTTGAGCTCAGTCGCATCTTCTGGAATGGTATCATCGACACCTGCATCTGGTTTTTGGAAGTAATCTGTGAGTCACGGGGACTTAGCAATCTCAAACCCTCGCGATCAAGACTATTTCAGCTTATGGGTAGGGTAAAGGTTTGAGGTGGAGCTGCAGCAAGCACTAGCATATATGGTGGCTAACATACGCAAAAGAGAGCGAGAAGAGAAGGCAAAGCACGTTCGAGAATCTATGATCAAGAAGTGATCCAAGACTACTTACGTTCAAACATAACACGAGACCGCGTTCTCTTCCCGGACTCCACCGAAAAGAGACCATCATGGCCACACACTCTGTTGATTCATTTTAATTAAGTTAAGTTTCAGGTTTTCTATAACCGGACATTTACAAATTCCCATCTGCCCATAACCGCGGGCACGGCTTTCGAAAGTTCAAATCCCTACAGGGGTGTCCAAACTTAGCCCATCACAAGCTCTCACAGTCAACGAAGGATATTCCTTCTCCCAGGATGGCCTGATCAGACTCAGAATCCAGGTTACAAGACATCTCGACAATGGTAAAACTAAACCAGCAAAGCCACCCGAATGTGCCAACAAATCCCGATAGGAGCTGCACATATCTCATTCTCACGGCACAACGGATGAGTGCTCCATACAACTAAAACCAAACCTCGAGTTTCCCCGAGGGGGCGCTGCAAAGGGTTGTAGTTTGGACCAACACTCAGAGGAGCACTGGCCCGGGGGTTTAAAATAAAGATGACCCTTGAGTCCGTGGAACCCAAGGGAAAAGAGGCTAGGTGGCAAATGGTAAAACCAATGTTGGGCCTTGCAGGAGGAGTTTTATTCAAGGCGAACTGTCAAGGGGTTCCCATTATAACCCAACCGTGTAAGGAACGCAAAATCAAGGAACATAACACCGGTATGACGGAAACTAGGGCGGCAAGAGTGGAACAAAACACCAGGCATAAGTCCGAGCCTTGCACCCTTTACCAAGTATATAGATGCATTAAAATAGACAAGATATAGTAATGATATCCCAACAATAAACATGTTCCAACAAGGAACAAACTCCAATCTTCACCTGCGACTAGCAACGCTATAAGAGGGGCCGAGCAAAGCGGTAACATAGCCAAACAACGGTTTGCTAGGACAAGGTGGGTTAGAGGTTTGACATGGCAATATGGGAGGCATGATAAGCAAGTGGTAGGTATCATAGCATAGGCATAGCAATAGAGCGAGCATCTAACAAGCAAAGATAGAAGTGATTTCGAGGGTATGGTCATCTTGCCTGCAAAGTTCTCCGAGTTGACGTTAGCTTGATCCTCGTAAGCGTACTCAATGGGTTCCTTGTTCACATACTCGTCTCCCGGCTCTACCCAAAGCAAGAACACAAGCAAAGGGAACCACGATCAACCATGGTGCAATGCGCAAGCAACATGATGCAAAACATGGCATGATATGCGAAATGTGATATGCAATGCATATGCATGCTTCGGAAAGGAAAGATTGAATCAGGCCTCAACTTGGAAAATCTAGAGTGCCGCTGGAAAGATGAGTTGATTTCGGTCGAAATCGATATAAAGATCACCGGAATCGGATGCACGGTTTGCAAATGGCAAGCAAAACAAT
Source organism: Triticum urartu (assembly GCF_003073215.2). NCBI lineage: Eukaryota > Viridiplantae > Streptophyta > Magnoliopsida > Poales > Poaceae > Triticum > Triticum urartu. The sequence goes on along the minus strand of NC_053027.1, from coordinate 221,809,481 downwards.
AATGGCGCAAAGCTACGATTAACAGCACGAGGCCATCTAAATGCATCAAGAACAAAAAGCTACTGCACTCTAACATAGCAAAAAAGCACATGGCAGGGATCCACTCAAGATGCTTGACAAAATATGAACACTGAGCTACGGCTAATTCACACAATAGCAGGTTCAAACAAGCATGGCAAAAGTGCAAAAGATAATAGGTTACAGACTTAGTGAAAATAACATGTCAGGATTTAACATCAGGAAGCAGTGTTTAGAGCAAGATAACCACATGCTACAGGAACCTAAGATGGCAAAGCAAGGCATGGCATGAAGCTCCTCAAAGCATACAACAAAAGTCCCTTACTGACCATAAGCCAAAAGGGATCAGAAAATACAATGGCAACCATGTGAACATAGCAAGTTTCGTTAATAGATTCAGACTTAGCAGAAAACTGGAACATGGCAAAACAGATTCACGTAGGCACGTTTGCGAGCTTGATGCACTCACCACAAGGCATTGCATGACAAACTAAGCATACACCCAACAAGTAGACATGGCATAGAAGCTAAACATCGCAAGAACAACCTCATAGCATGCACGGATCAACTACAACAACCTCGGCAAAATTGCTTAACACGTAAACAATCTGCCATGAACAACCTATAGCAAAAGTAGAGCAAGATCTAGTCATGCTAGGATGCTCCATAATTGTAAACAAAGACATGGATGTATAGAGCATAACAATATCTCGAAATCATCCTTACTGAACATGCTCAAAAGAGGCATGGATCACTCTCTAGCAACTAGAATACATGGCATAAAAATATTATCAGGGAAAAGACTTGGAAGAATTCTAAGTCCCTAAAATCAGCAACATTACGAGAGCTACTTTGCATGCTTGTGCTAGACACCACAAAGATCACAAAAATACATGGCATACACCCCTGTAAAGATGGCATGGCATACTTCAAAACACATGTAGGGCTCAAGTTCATAGGAGGCACATATTAATCATGGCAAAAATGACAAATTTCCAAACTCTGCTAAGAATCTGAAACTAATATCACATAGCACTCTTGCAACAGCATTTAGGGCATCAATATGAGCTCAAATGAACATGGTTCAATGGAAAGAAATGAAGTGCTCGTCGAGACGAACAATCTGATATGCTACACGCCCAAAACGGAGCCACGGGTGTAGAGTTATGACGCGACGAAGTAAGCTAATAATTACTGGGACTTAGTAGGAAAACGACCTTCGGGATCTAGGGTTCGTCAGGGGCACGCAAACGAGGTAACTCCAGCGAGGTGGTGGCTTGCTCCAGCGAGGTAGGCAGGCGAGGGGGAGGCCGGAGGAGGGTGGATCCGGCCCTTCCCCTTCCGGATCTGGTGGCGGGCGGCGGCTCCGGCCACGTCGGACGGATCTGGAGGCAAGGCGCCTCCCGGGGGCGTGGGAGCTGGCCGGCGACGAACTCCGGCCGGCGAGTGGGGAGCGGGGTGGCGGAGACGGCGATCTGGGCGGCAGATATGGCAACCGGGGCGCGAGGAGGCGGCGACGCGAACGGGCGTGGGCGGCGGCGCGCGAGCGTGCCGGGAGGGCCAGCCACGGGCCAGGTGGGCCGGCGGCGAGGGGGCGGCGGGCGCGCCACGTGGCATCTCCTGGATGGCTGGGCCCGGTGGGTGCGGACACGTCCGGCGACGGAGGGGACGAAATTTTAGGGTTGGACTGCGAGAATTTCATTGGAGGCCTATATTTATAGGTAGAGGGAGCTAGGAGACTCCAAATTGAGCACGGTTTGCGGCCACACGATCATGATAGAACGACTGAGATGATAGAGTGGGTTTAGGTGGGTTTTGGGCCACTTTGCAGAGGTGTTGGGCTGCAACACACACGGGGCCTTTTCAGTCCCTCGGTTAACCGTTGGAGTATCAAACAAAGTCCAAATGGCATGAAACTTGATAGGCGGTCTACCGATAGTAAACCAAGGCCGCTTGGCAAGTCTCAGTCCAATACAAGAACGTTTAACACCCGCACACGAAAAGATGTAAAAGGGGACACCGGAGGACTTAGGAGCGCCAGAATGCAAAATGGACAACGGGGAAAAATCTCGGATGCATGAGACGAACACTTATGCAAAGCGATGCACATGATGACATGATATGAGATGCATGACAAAGACAAAAGCAACACGAAGACAAAACCCCGACAATGAGGAAATATCATAACTTAGTGCCAGAAAAGGCAAGAGTTGGAATACAAATATGGCAGGTTACATATGGGGCGTTACAACACTCCACCACTATGAAAGGATCTCGTCCTGAGATCTAGGACTGGAAAAAATCCGGATATTCGGAACGGAGGTGGTCCTCGCGTTCCCAGGTGGCTTCATGGTCGGAATGATGTGATCACTTCACTTTCAAGAATTTGATAGACTTGTTGCGAGTCTTGCGCTCAGTTTCTTCAAGAATAGCAACGGGATGCTCATGATAAGACATGTCTTCTTGGAGATCAATCTCTTCGAAGTTGATGGTGCGATCAGGAGTCTTGAAACACTTGCGAAGCTGAGACACGTGAAACATGTCGTGCACGTTTGCAAAGTTGGATGGAAGCTCAAGTTGATAGGCAAGATCGCCTCTTTTGCCAATGATCTTGAAAGGACCCACGTATCTAGGGGCAAGCTTCCCTTTGATACCGAAGCGACAAGTACCTTACATTGGAGAGACGCGGAGGTAGACATGGTCTCCGATCTCGAAAGCCAAGTCACGATGCTTGCTATCATAGTAACTCTTCTGGCGTGATTGCGCGGCTTTGGGATTTTCATGAATGACTTTGCACATTTCTTCAGCCTCTGTGATCAAGTCATTGCCAAGAAGTTGGCATTCACCAGTCTCTGACCAATAAAGAGGAGTACGACACTTTCTGCCATAGAGAATCTCGAATGGGGCCTTGCCCGAACTCGCTTGGAAGTTGTTGTTGTAGGAGAACTCGACATAAGGAAGACTATCTTCCCACTTCATACCAAAAGAAATGACACAAGCCCTGATCATATCTTCAAGAATTTGATCGACTCGCTCGACTTGGCCACTGGTTTGAGGATGAAAAGCTGTGCTGAAGCGAATGTTGGTGCCCATGGCCTTCTGAAAAGAATCCCAGAATTTAGAAGTAAAGATGCTTCCACGATTTGAAGATATCAACTGCGGAATGCCGTGCAGAGAGACAATCCTGGAGGTATATAGCTCTGCCAACTGAGCTGCTATGATAGACTCTTTGATAGGAAGAAAATGAGCCACTTTAGTGAGCTTGTCGATGACAACGAAGATAGCATCATTTCCACGCTTGGACTTGGGAAATCCAGTCACAAAGTCCATCTCAATGTGGTTAAACTTCCATTCTGGAATGGCAAGAGGTTGGAGGAGACCAGATGGTCGTTGGTGTTCTGCTTTCACTCTTCTACAGACATCACATTCATTGACGAACTGAGCAATCTCGCGCTTCATTTGAGTCCACCAATATGACTGCTTGAGGTCATGGTACATCTTTGTACTTCCAGGGTGAATGGAGAGGAGTGAGTTGTGAGCTTTGTTCATAATGACTTTATGAAGGTCACCTTTAGGAACAGCAATGCGATCCTCGAAGAATAGAGTATCCTTGTCATCGAGACGATAGCACTTGTACTTAGGTTGGCTCTTGGCAATCCCAATCTTCACCTTCTTCACCATAGCATCAAGAAGTTGAGCCTCACGAATCTGATCTTCCAAAGTAGGAGAGACTTGGAGGTTGGCGAGGAATCCTTGAGGAACAACTTGGAGATTAAGTTTGCGGAAAGCTTCACAAAGCTCTGGTTGGTAGGGCTTGAGAATTAAACTGTTGCACTAAGCCTTCCTGCTCAATGCGTCAGCAATTACATTGGCCTTGCCTGGAGTATATTCGATACTCGGATTATACTCTTGAATCATTTCGACCCAACGAGTCTGCCTGAGGTTGAGGTTTGGCTGAGTGAAGATGTACTTGAGGCTCTTATGATCAGTGAAGATGTCCACTTTTCTTCCCAACAAGAGATGTCTCCATGTTAAAAGAGCATGGACAACTGCCGTCAACTCGAGGTCATGAGTGGGGTAGTTCTTTTCGTTGGGCTTCAACTGGTGAGAGGTATAGGCCACAACTTTCTTCTCTTGCATCAACACTGCACCGAGACCTTGAAGGGAAGCATCACAGAAGACCTCGAACGGTTTGGATTCATCAGGAGGAGTCAGAACTGGAGCAATGACTAACTTCTCTTTGAGGGTGAAAGTGATGTCACATTCAGGAGACCAGACATACTTCACATGCATCTGGAGGAGGTTGGAAAGAGGCTTCGCGATCTTAGAGAAGTTCTCAATGAACCGTCGACAATAGCTTGCGAGCCCAAGGAAACTGCGGAGTTGCTTCACATTCTGAGGCGGAGATGATATGCCCAAGGTAGAGAACCTCATCGAGCCAAAACTCGCACTTTGAAAACTTCGCGTAGAACTGTTGTTCTCTGAGTTTATCCAGCACCAATCTCAAGTGCTTGGCATGATCCTCCTTGTTCTTGGAAAAGACCAAAATGTCATCGAGATAGACCAAGACAAAGTCATTTGTGTAGGCGTTGAAGATGAATTTCATCATGCGAGAGAATGTTGGAGGAGCATTGACGAGGCCGAAAGACATGACAGTGTACTCATATGAACCATAGCTTGTTCTGAATGCTGTCTTGGGGATATCTTCTCCACGAATGCGAATCTGATGATAGCCCATACGAAGGTCAAGCTTGGAGAATACTTGAGCACCTTTGAGTTGTTCAAAAAGCTCATTGATGTTGGGAAGTGGGTACTTGTTCTTTATGGTCTTCTTGTTCAATGGCCGGTAGTCGACACAAAGTCGGTCCGTTCCATCCTTCTTCTTGACAAAAAGAACACCACAACCCCATGGAGAAGAACATGGTCGGATGAGACCCATACGCTCTTGAATATCGAGTTGTTTCTTCAGCTCCTTCAACTCTTCAGGCCCGAGCTTGTAAGGACGTTTGCAAACAGGTTCCGTGCCAGGCTCAAGATCGATAACAAATTCAACTGGCCGGTGAGGAGGCATTCCTGGAAGCTCTTCTGGAAAGACGTCTTGATATTCGCAAATGAATGGAATCTGAGATATGGCATCCAACTCGCCCTTCTCATTGAGAGAAAACAGTCAAATGGTATCATCATGAGTGGCAAAGACGATTACATCCTCAGACGAATGTGTCAATTGAATCTGCCTGGCAGCACAATCAAGCTGAGCCTTGTGCTTAGAAAGCCAGTCCATTCCGAGAATAAGATCGATATCCGAGTCACCCAGAACAATAGGAGAAGCTAGAAATTTGTAGTCGCCCAACGTGATAGTAACATCCGGGACGCAGATATTAGCTGTCATTTGCTTGCCCGGGGACACAATTGATAAAGATCTTGGCAAATGTTGATAATCGCACTCATACTTTGATGCAAAAGGTTTAGAAATGAAACAATGCGATGCACCAGTGTCAAAAAGAACTTTTGCAGGAACATCGTTAACAGGAAGGTTACCCATGATAACTTCTGACGAGTCCTCTGCCTGAGCTGCGTTCATCAAGTTGACCTTGGCATGCTTGGGATTATGCTTGACCACTGCGGTGCTGGAAGATCTCACAGGAGGAGGAGGAGGAAGACGCCTCTGATTGAAGCATTTTTTTGCATAGTGACCCTTCTGCTGACACTTGTTGCACGTGACCTCTGAAAGCGGACGGTGATACGGAGCACTTGATCTTGGAGCATGAGACGGAGTCTTGTTCTGAAAGCCTGGGTTGGGTGGGTGTGAAGATCCATTGCCACCTTTGCTCTTCTGCTGATAAGGCCGACGGAACAGAGGAGGAGGCAACCAATACTTTTGCTGCTTAGTTACCACTTGAGTTGAGGAAGAAGGAGTTGCATCTCTAACTCGCTTCTTGGAAGCATCGCACTTGAGTTGAGCAGTCTCTTGTTTAAGTGCCATATTGTAGAACTCATCATACTTCTTCGGCTCAAAAAGCACGAGAGCTAGTTGGAGATCTTCTTTGAGGCCACCTCTAAACTAATAAATCATGCTCTTCTCGTCAGGGACGTCTTTGTGACGCCCCCGATTTAATCGTACACTAATCATACACGCAAACGTGTACGATCAAGATCGGGGACTCACGGGAAGATATCACAACACAACTCTACAAATAAAATAAGTCATACAAGCATCATATTACAAGCCAGGGGCCTCGAGGGCTCGAATACAAGAGCTCGATCATAGACGAGTCAGCGGAAGCAACAATATCTGAGTACAGACATAAGTTAAACACGTTGCCATAAGATGGCTAGCACAAACTGGGATACAGATCGAAAGAGGCGCAGGCCTCCTGCCTGGGATCCTCCAAACTACTCCTGGTCGTCGTCAGCGGGCATCACGTAGTAGTAGGCACCTCCGGTGTAGTAGGAGTCGTCGTCGAGGGTGGCGTCTGGCTCCTGGACTCCAGCATCTGGTTGCGACAACCAGAATGAAAGGAAAAGGGGGAAAAGGGGGAGAAAGCAACCGTGAGTACTCATCCAAAGTACTCGCAAGCAAGGAGCTACACTACATATGCATGGGTATCAAATGGAGTAAGGGTATCATATGTGGACTGAACTGCAGAATGCCAGAATAAGAGGGGGATAACTAATCCTTTCGAAGACTACGCTTCTGGCAGCCTCCGTCTTGCAACATGTAGAAGAGAGTAGACTGAAGTCCTCCAAGTAGCATCGCATAGCATAATCCTAACCGATGATCCTCCCCTCGTCGCCCTGTGAGAGAGCGATCACCGGTGGTATCTGCCACTTGGAAGGGTGTGTTTTATTAAGTATCCGGTTCTAGTTGTCATAAGGTCAAGGTACAACTCCAAGTCGTCCTGTTACCGAAGATCACGGCTATTCGAATAGATTAACTTCCCTGCAGGGGTGCACCACATTCCCCAACACGCTTGATCCCATTTGGCCGGACACACTTTCCTGGGTCAGTCCCGGCCGCGGAAGATCAACACGTCACAGCCCCACCTAGGGACAACAGACAGGTCAGCATGCCGGTCTAAACCTAAGCGCACAGGGGTCTGGGCCCATCGCCCATAGCACACCTGCACGTTGCGAACGCGGCCGGAAGCAGATCTAGCCCCCTTAATACAAGCGCGAGTTTATGATCCAATGCGGCGCGCGCCACTCAGTCCCTGACGTCACGAAGGCTTCGGCTGATACCATGACGCCGGGATACCCATAACTACTCCCGCGTAGATGGTTAGTGCGTATAGACCAAATGGCCAGACTCAGATCAAATACCCAGATCTCGTTAAGCGTGTTAAGTATCTGTGAACGCCGACCAGGGCCAGGCCCACCTCTCTCCTAGGTGGTCTCAACCTGTCCTGTCGCTCCACCACAAAGTAACAGTCGGGGGCCGTCGGGAACCCAGGCCCACCACTACCTGGATGGAGCCACCTGCCCCTTCAGCCCCCATCTTCGAACAGTATCATAGGTAAGGTAACTGTGTAAAGTATATTGTATATGCCCGTGATCACCTACCGAAGTGATCACGGCCCAATAGTATAGCATGGCAGACGGACAAGGGTGTAGGGCCACTGATGGAACACTAGCATCCTATACTAAGCAGTAGGGTAGCAGGTAATGGTAACAACAGTAGTAGCAAGGACAGGCTATGCATCAGGATAGGAATAACGGAAAGCAGTAACATGCTACACTACTCTAATGCAAGCAGTATAGAGGGAGAGTAGCGATATCTGGTGATCAGGGGGGGCTTGCCTGGTTGCTCTGGCAAGAGAGAGGGTCGTCAACACCGTAGTCGTACTGGGTAGAGCGGCGTCGGTCTCGTGTCTAGCGAGAGAAGAGGGGGAAGAAACAATAAATATAATGCAAACAAATGCATGACGATGCATGACATGACAAAGCGTGATGCTAGGTGTGCCCTAACGCGGTACAAGGTGGTACCGGTTGGAAGGGGGGAAACATCCGGGAAATTATCCCCGGTGTTTCGCGTTTTCGGACAGACGAACCGAGGGGGAAAGTTGCGTGTTTGCTATGCTAGGGATGCGTGGTGGATGAACGGGCTGCGTATCGAATTCGTCTCGTCGTTCTGAGCAACTTTCATGTACAAAAGTATTTTCATCCGAGTTACGGATTAAAAGGATGATTTTCTATAGGATTTACTAATTTTCTGAAATTATTTTTAATTCGAAAAAATTGCTAAATTGCTAAGGCGCACCCAGGCACAGTGTACACAAAAGTGTACCCAGTGACTGACAGGTGGGCAGAGGGACCCCAGTTGACCAGTCAATTTGACTGTCCAACAGGGGTGGGACCCCCGTGTCATTGACTCTTTTAGTTAATTAGGGATTAGGCTAATCAAACTAATATTTAATTAAACTAACAGATTAATTAGATTCAATTAACTAGGATTTAATTAATTAATTAATTAAATAATTAAGCTTATTTATTTTTAATTATTTTTTTAAATCCTTTTTCAATCCCTTTTTTCTTGTTCTGCGGGGGCCCGTTCGTCATAGGGCCAGGGGGCGTTGCGGGTTAGCGGGCGCCTGTGCGAAGCATGAGCCGACTGGGCACTGGGGCAAGGCTAGCCGCGGGGTGGGGCTGGCGTTGGCGCAATCGAGGCACGGCCGGCGGAGTGGCGTAGGGCGGCGGGAGCCATGCAGCAGCGGGAGTAGCGCGGGAGTAGGCACGGGCGGGCGCGGTGGCTGCGCACGGCGACGAGCATCCGCGGGGCCTGCGGCTGAGCCTTGGCCGATGCGGCGATGGCGAAAACGGCAAGGGCCGGGCGCGCGCGGAGGACGGGGGGAAAGGAGGCGTGCGGGGACGAGCTGCCGCAGTGGGTGCGGCGTGCTTGCGGACGGCGGCAAGGCAGCAGTGCAGTGGCCGGGCAGGCGAAGCAGCAGGGCCGAGGCGCGCGGCGAGCACGTGCGCGCGCGGCGACGCCGGAGCGACACGGTGAGCGAGTGAGGTCGCGAGAGAGAGGAGGAGGAGGAAGGGCGCGCGCTCACAGCGGGGGAGTAGGGACCGGGCAATGGGGCGCGGGGAGCGACTCGGGGAGGAGGACGAGGAGGCCCGGCGTGGGGAGGAGACGGGGAGGCGACGGTGAGGAGGAGGACAGCGAGGTGGCGGCGTCCTGGCGTGGGGGGCGGCGAGCTCCGGCGCGGGGCGGCGCCGAGCGGCGTCGGCCTCCTCTGGATCCCGATCCAGATCGGGAGAGAGGAGGGGGGCGTCGTGGGGAGAGCGCGAGTGGGGGTAGGTTAGGGTTTCGGTCGGGGGGGGATTAGTAGGCTAGGGCGCGGGGTGGGCCGGCCCATTCGGGCGGCTGGGACCAGCTGGGTCACCGGCTGGGCCGAGGTCCAGTTGGCCACGAGGCCCTTTTTTTGTTTTTTTGTTTTGTTTTCTTTTTCTGTTTCTTATTTTTCTTTTCTGTTTTCTTTTAGCTCCTAACTATTTTAGTTTTTTTAAAATACCAAGTTAGCACCTAAATTAGTGTCCATCAAAATAGGCCACTGCCAAACCTAGTTGGACCCAAAATAAATTAGTTTAATATATTTTTTTATTTTTCAAAAGCAATTAAATTATTATTTTAGCCACTATTTTTAAATAGTTTAGGGCATTTAAACACTTTGTAAAAGGTTGGTTCCACCACCAAAACTAGTTAGGGATTATTTGCCACATGATGAACATTTTAGTTTTGATATTTGAAAACTTTTATTGTTTGCTTGATTTTGACTTTGAATTGAATCGGTTTCGAACTAACGCGGGATTAGCAACAGTAATCGTGGTGACATGGCATCATTACCAGAGGGTTACTGTAGCTTGATTAACCGGGCGTCACAATTCTCCTCCACTACAAGAAATCTCGTCCCGAGATTTAAGAGAGGAGTACGGGAAAGATGTGGCTACGAAATTCTATCGAGTCTTCTCGGTCTTGGTTGCTCTTCTCGGAGAGGTCGATCCTTTACATCGACGCCTTCATTCCTCATGCTTCAGGTCATCATCAGGAAGTCATCATTCTTTTCTTCGGGAATTCCAACATACTTACAAATAGGTAAGCGGCAACTCGGCTACGACAGCATGCTTACGAGGGAAACAATCTGGGGTTAACCATGATTGAGCATAAGATTATCTCTCGGGTTGAACATATAAAATACATCGAGAGTACAATACGAAGGTACAATGAGAGGGTCCAAGCTGATAGATAGCTGCTCAAAGTCTGAACCAGAGTGAGAAAAGGGTCCAGAGCGGCGAGAGTAAGCATTGCGTCTGATACCAGAATAGAGCAGTATGAAGGTGGCTCGCGAATTACCTACGAAGCCAAGCATAAGGGATAACTTTGAAGCAGGGATGTATAGGAGAGTCAGGTTTCGATCCTATGGAACTGTGGTTTATGGGCCCACCATGTGGGTTAAAAGTAGGAAGGGCGGTGGCCTCTTGCACGATCATGTAAGCAAGGTATGTCAGAGGATAGCCTATCATTTATGTCAGCAACAACATCAGTACCAAGGGCGAGGGACAAAGATAACCATTTTCCTGCTCGTTGAACGAGGCGGGCCAATAGGCAAAGTTCTCATCCATCGGTGGCTACCGGAATGCCATAAACAATAGTAACAGGGTCTTGCTGACAGAATCGTACACCGATGTGTTTACATGAGCAGAAGAACCTTACTGTTTAGATCATATAGATCACAAGAAAGGTTAAACAAACCAATGGAAAGGAAAATGTGATCCTCAGGTTAAACAGAACAATGGAAAGGAAAAATGTGTTTAAACACATCTTTCAGGGGTATATCCTTCCCAAGGACAAGCAGAGCATGATATCCATGATAGGATATAACGTAGAAAAGCTCTTTAGGTAAGGGAGAGAAATTTCATGACATTACCCATACATCGGTGTATGGATAATTTAGCAGGAAACATTTAGCATTGGCTTCAAATGTCCTTGTTGACAATCGGAGTACCACAAACATGCTTCGAGATAGCATTACATGGTCTTCAAGCAAGTTCAGACTTTGGAAACAAAAAGGGTCCATCAGGAAGAACTTATAGAATAAGTCTTACAATTTCCTCATGGAAGAAAGGATAGCCTGGCTGAAAAGGGAAACTATAACAATTGGGCCTCCGGCCAGGTGTGCTAGGCATGACATCACCTTACCGGGTCACATAACGACCATTGTTGTAACTCTAGGAAATATGTTCCAACCATCATATCTGACCTAGATTCAGATCTGATTAGTGCCAGGATACCTCCGACTTAGTAAGCCTGAGAAGAAAAGGTGCAACACAATTGACGAGATGACAATGTAAGATTCTCGGGAAATGAACTATGAAGTGATTTCCGTTAACAAGAGTTCATCATTAATCCAAGGAGAGGACAAGGAGGTGTCTGGTGAACTCAACGGCAATTCATCGAGATTTCCAAAAGATGGATTTCCGCAATTAAGTGAACAAGGAGATAACATTTGTCAGATCAAATGATATAAGGAAGTATGCTCACGGAAAACATACACAATTAAACATCGGTTGAAAGGTGCGCCCAAAATATGGGTTGGGTTGCACGACCAATGTCAGAATGGTGATTCAATAATCAATAGTCTAAGAACGAACGGCCGACCATTAACTTCAAAGCAATAGGGTTGCTAGAAGTGCAGAATCCAAACAACACCGTTCACTTGTTGGTACCCCGGTTGGAATCAACACGAGGACCAAGAAAGAATGGTGATGGTGAGAAGTATCATGATACCAAGAATTCTTAAGAGGTGGTGAAATTCTCACAACATTCTTGACATAAAAGATGGCAATACTCCAAGGTAAAGGAGAACAAATGCTGGATAGCAAGGATCTCAAGGTATAACACAAAACACGAACAAGTTTGTGTTGAACGGAAGGCAATCGAGTGGTCGATGATAACACAAATCATTGAGGGCAAGGATGGTATTTCTCATCAGGAATTCAATTGATATCCTTGAGGAGCTCGAAATGTTGATGATGATCATGACAATTTCTGTCGAGAGGTTTCATGGAGATGTAATCGGTCGGCGATGACATCAAGTCAAACGAATGATGAAGCGAAAGGTTATTGGAACCATGGGTACGACACAAACTTGAAATCAAGTTTGTTGTTTGAGGTGAAACGATAAGACAAGGAAGATCGACGTAAGCATAGCCCATCGTCGAAATTGTGCTCCGGAAAGAAGGACCAGGTAGCACAGTTAAAATTTGGCACGATAATGATATAGCCGAGTAGGCTCGGAATGACGTGATCGAGTTCAGACTCGTAAGTAATGAAGGTTACCAAGAGTTGTTGAATCGTAGTGCGGACTCAATTCAGTTGTCGGTGTCCTTGAGGGGTTCTAACAACTGAGAACCCGTTGGAATAATGGAATCGGCAAGAATATTAGTTGATGATGAACTCATAAGAAGTTATGTATCCCGTGGTATCCTCGAGATACCAGGGGGTAATACTCGACGACAGATCAAAGTAGAGGTTGGACTGGGGTATTGCTCTGCAGAAGACAAGTGCTTAAACTTGCACGAGAAACGGTACCTAAAAGAGAACATGGTCGAAACCACGATTGCAAAAGGCCAGATCCCAGATATAATATGAACTTATACCAAGGGAGTAATTAATTTAAGAGAAGCTTTAATAATAACATCTACATCGTGTCCATGGGCATGAACACAAAGTTCAAGGTCGACTCCCACTTCTTCAATGCATAACCTTACATTTACCTCCCCTTTTTGAAGTTGTAGTGTTGAAAAGTTATTTGACGAAGCGTCAGCAGGGTATAACCTGCATAACTTTCGAGGTCACACAAATTAAGGAAGGCATAGGTTCAATCCGTCAGGGTATCGTGGAAACATATACCACAAGCTTTGAGAGTAAATATTACCAGCTCGAAAGCAGAGCATGGTTGGCAAAAGGAGAGGATACAAATTACCAAAGGCATTATGTATCGGAGAAAGAACTCACAAGGTGATTAATTATGAAGGACATTGTCGGATAATAATCCAATAGTGGATATGGTGATCCACAATGGAGCTGATGTGAGTATCGATACACAATCAGAGGAAGAAAGAATGCAAATGCATCGTTTTACAGAACAAATGAATAATTTAACGTTTAAATAACAAAGGAATTATGATTTTCAAATCAAGGGATCAGGAGCAAACGCTCTGATCAAGGACGGACAAGTTGAATAGACTTAGGGGTACAATCGATGGCAATCTGATTGGCCGAGGACCAGCTCACGTTTTAAATGACATCTGAGCTGGAAGGATGAATTCTATGATCTGAGTGAGGATTGCGAGCATTCGCAACATATTGAGTCAATGGACTCAAAATGATATTGACAAAGGTTGCCAATAAGATTACTATACTTATGGGATTAACCATAATGCAAGGAAGCAAGAATTTCAGGAGCAATAGGTTGCTCAGGATTTTCGGAAGACCGAATGGTATTTCGAAGAATTTTGTGAACTTCATGAATATCTGGGGATGAGCGGATACTCGATAAATGCGAGTAATTATCCGTAGTGGTATGCATGTGGCAAAGAACTGCAAGGCAGTGGGCACAAAGTATACTCGAAACATTATAGAGAATTTTGGGTTATCTTGTAATAACAACATCAACTGGGAATAAAAGTAAGAACGACAGGTCTAAATACTTATCCATAGGGATATTTCGGTGATAGGGAATTGCAAAAGCAATGGCATAAGGTTTCGGGAGAACATCGGAGAGTATTGTCAGAATCTTCTGTTGAAGCAGTCGATCATCTGTAATGAAGGGGCTCTTCGGCAGGAAGTGGTAACGAGAACCTAGAGTTAGATTTTAGCAAAATCATTTAACCCGAGTAGGAGAGAGTCAGAATCCCAGAGTGTAGACGAGGAATAAAAGATCCTAATACCACCCAATGGCGACGTGGGCCCGTAAGGCACACAACCATGTTAGTAAAAGTTTTGCAAGGTCTAGACTCGACTTCGGCCAAGGAGTATGGAAGGGGGATTCCTACAGGAAGTCGGCTCTGATACCAACTTGTGACACCCCCGATTTAATCGTACACTAATCATACACGCAAACGTGTACGATCAAGATCAGGGACTCACGGGAAGATATCACAACACAACTCTACAAATAAAATAAGTCATACAAGCATCATATTACAAGCCAGGGGCCTCGAGGGCTCGAATACAAGAGCTCGATCATAGATGAGTCAGCGGAAGCAACAATATCTGAGTACAGACATAAGCTAAACACGTTGCCATAAGATGGCTAGCACAAACTGGGATACAGATCGAAAGAGGCGCAGGCCTCCTGCCTGGGATCCTCCTAACTACTCCTGGTCGTCGTCAGCGGGCATCACGTAGTAGTAGGCACCTCCGGTGTAGTAGGAGTCGTCGTCGATGGTGGCGTCTGGCTCCTGGACTCCAGCATCTGGTTGCGACAACCAGAATGAAAGGAAAAGGGGAAAAGGGGGAGAAAGCAACCGTGAGTACTCATCCAAAGTACTCGCAAGCAAGGAGCTACACTACATATGCATGGGTATCAAATGGAGTAAGGGTATCATATGTGGACTGAACTGCAGAATGCCAGAATAAGAGGGGGATAACTAACCCTTTCGAAGACTACGCTTCTGGCAGCCTCCGTCTAGCAACATGTAGAAGAGAGTAGACTGAAGTCCTCCAAGTAGCATCGCATAGCATAATCCTAACCGATGATCCTCCCCTCGTCGCCTTGTGAGAGAGCGATCACCAGTGGTATCTGGCACTTGGAAGGGTGTGTTTTATTAAGTATCCGGTTCTAGTTGTCATAAGGTCAAGGTACAACTCCAAGTCGTCCTGTTACCGAAGATCACGGCTATTCGAATAGATTAACTTCCCTGCAGGGGTGCACCACATTCCCCAACACGCTTGATCCCATTTGGCCAGACACACTTTCCTGGGTCAGGCCCGGCCGCGGAAGATCAACACGTCGCAGCCCCACCTAGGCACAACAGAGAGGTCAGCACGCCGGTCTAAACCTAAGCGCACAGGGGTCTGGGCCCATCGCCCATAGCACACCTGCACGTTGCGAACGTGGCCGGAAGCAGATCTAGCCCCCTTAATACAAGCGCGAGCTTACGATCCAATGCGGCGCGCGCCACTCAGTCGCTGACGTCACGAAGGCTTCGGCTGATACCACGACGCCGGGATACCCATAACTACTCCCGCGTAGATGGTTAGTGCGTATAGACCAAATGGCCAGACTCAGATCAAATACCCAGATCTCGTTAAGCGTGTTAAGTATCTGTGAACGCCGACCAGGGCCAGGCCCACCTCTCTCCTAGGTGGTCTCAACCTGTCCTGTCGCTCCACCACAAAGTAACAGTCGGGGGCCGTCGGGAACCCAGGCCCACCACTACCTGGATGGAGCCACCTGCCCCTTCAGCCCCCATCTTCGAACAGTATCATAGGTAAGGTAACTGTGTAAAGTATATTGTATATGCCCGTGATCACCTACCGAAGTGATCACGGCCCAATAGTATAGCATGGCAGACGGACAAGGGTGTAGGGCCACTGATGGAACACTAGCATCCTATACTAAGCAGTAGGGTAGCAGGTAATGGTAACAACAGTAGTAGCAAGGACAGGCTATGCATCAGGATAGGAATAACGGAAAGCAGTAACATGCTACACTACTCTAATGCAAGCAGTATAGAGGAGAGTAGGCGATATCTGGTGATCAAGGGGGGGGGCTTGCCTGGTTTCTCTGGCAAGAAGTAAGGGTCGTCAACACCGTAGTCGTACTGGGTAGCAGCGGCGTCGGTCTCGATGTCTAGCGAGAGAAGAGGGGGAAGAAACAATAAATATAATGCAAACAAATGCATGACGATGCATGACATGACAAAGCGTGATGCTAGGTGTGCCCTAACGCGGTACAAGGTGGTACCGGTGAAGGGGGGGAAACATTCGGGAAATTATCCCCGGTGTTTCGCGTTTTCGGACAAACGAACCAGAGGGGGAAAGTTGCGTGTTTGCTATGCTAGGGATGTGTGGCGGATGAACGGGCTGCGTATTCGAATTCGTCTCGTCGTTCTGAGCAACTTTCATGTACAAAGTATTTTCATCCGAGTTACGGATTAAAAGATATGATTTTCTATAGATTTTACTAATTTCTGAAATTATTTTTAATTCGAAAATAATTGCTAAATTGCTAGGCGCACCCAGCACAGTGTACACAAAAGTGTACCCAGTGACTGACAGGTGGGCCAGAGGGACCCAGTTGACCAGTCAACGTTTGACTGGTCAACAGGGGTGGGACCCCCGTGTCATTGACTGTTTTAGTTAATTAGGGATTAGGCTAATCAAACTACTGTTTAATTAAACTAACAGATTAATTAGATTAATTAACTAGGATTAATTAACTTAATTAATTAATTAATTAAGCTTATTTATTTTTAATTATTATTTTTTAAATCCTTTTTCAATCCCTTTTTTCTTGTTCTAGGCGGGGGCCCCGTTCGTCATAGGGCCAGGGGGCCGTTGCGGGTTAGCGGGCGCCTGTGCGAGCATGAGCCCGACTGGGCACTGGGCAAGGCTAGCCGCGGGGTGGGGCTCGGCGTTTGGCGCCGGCGAGGCACGGCCGGCCGGAGTGGGCGTAGGGCGGCGGAGCCATGCAGCAGCGGGAGTAGCGGCGGGAGTAGGCACGGGCGGGCGCGGTGGCTGCGCACGACGACGAGCGCGCACGGGGCCTGCGGCCGAGGCCTTGGCCGATGCGGCGATGGCGAAAACGGCAAGGGCGGGCGCGCGCGGAGGACGGGGGGGAAAGGAGGCGTGCGGGGATGAGCTGCCGCCAGTGGGTGCGGCGTGCTTGCGGACGGCGGCAGGCAGCAGTGCAGTGGCGGGCAGAGGCGAGCAGCAGGGCCGAGGCGCGCGGCGAGCACGTGCGCGCGCGGCGACGCCGGTGCGACACGGTGAGCGAGTGAGGTCGCGAGAGAGAGGAGGAGGAGGAAGGGCGCGCGCTCACAGCGGGGGAGTAGGGACCGGGCAATGGGGCGCGGGGAGCGACTCGGGGAGGAGGACTAGGAGGCTCGGCGTGGGGAGGAGACGGGGAGGCGACGGTGAGGAGGAGGACGGCGAGGTGGCGGCGTCCTGGCGTGGGGGGCGGCAAGCTCCGGTCGCGGGGCGGCGCCGAGCGGCGTCGGCCTCCTCTGGATCCCGATCCAGATCGGGAGAGAGGAGGGGGGCGTCGTGGGGAGAGCGCGGGTGGGGGTAGGTTAGGGTTTCGGTCGTGGGGGGGATTAGTAGGCTAGGGCGCGGGGTGGGCTGGCCCATTCGGGCGGCTGGGACCAGCTGGGTCACTGGCTGGGCCGAGGTCCAGTTGGCCACGAGGCCCTTTTTTTGTTTGTTTGTTTTGTTTTCCTTTTCTTTTTCTTATTTTTCTTTTCTGTTTTCTTTTAGCTCCTAATTATTTTAGTTTCTTTAAAATACCAAGTTAGCACCTAAATTAGTACCATCAAAATAGGCCACTGCCAAACCTAGTTGGACCCAAAATAAATTAGTTTAATATATTTTTTTATTTTTCAAAAGCAATTAAATTATTATTTTAGCCACTATTTTTAAATAGTTTAGGGCATTTAAACACTTTGTAAAAGGTTGGTTCCACCACCAAAACTAGTTAGGGATTATTTGCCACATGATGAACATTTTAGTTTTGATATTTGAAAACTTTTATTGTTTGCTTGATTTTGACTTTGAATTTGAATCGGTTTCGAACTAACGCGGGATTAGCAACAGTAATCGTGGTGACATGGCATCATTACCAGAGGGTTACTGTAGCTTGATTAACCGGGCGTCACAGTCTTGCTTGGCGAAACGAGCGAGCCTCTGAACAGGATGTTATACTGGTAAACAGACAAGCTGCATTGCTTCAGATTGCAGAACTCGTCACGCTTGCTCTCAACAACACTCTGAGGAATGTGGTGAGCTTTGAAGTCTTGGCGGAAATCATCCTAGGTAATCACACGACCTCCTCTAGAATCTTTGTATTGCTGATACCACTCAGCAGCTTGGTCTTTGAGTTGGGACGAGGAAAACTTGACAAAGTCCTCAGGCCTGACGTTGCTGCACTCGAAATGCTTGCAGATATCCACGAGCCAATCATCAGTGTCTATTGCCTTGACACAGTTACTGAAGGTCTTTGGCTGGTTTGCGAGGAACTGGTTGAGTGTAGCAAACTGATTCTGATTGTTGCCATGGCCTTGATTTGCTTGGGTGCGTTCTTGCAAGAGTTGCATAAGCATCTGCGTGTTGGCGTTGGTAGCGGCCATCACAGCTTGCCATGCCTCCGGAGGTGGAGGTGGTGGCGGTGGTTCAGGATTCTGACCCTTTGCAGGAGCCACCCTGAATAGGGTGACATCCGTTAGCATCTTGAAAGACATATATTCAAGCTGAATCAATAGGATCGAAACTGCAACATGTAGTCTTAACATTCGAACAAGAATGAACGAATGCATACCAAATTAAATGATCACACTTCCATAAATTGAGAAGCCACTTAGATAGAGGTAGATGAATAAAACAACAAGGTACGGACATGAACAAATACTTGGTGAGGATTACCCAATCACAAACCAAATATTTGCGGAAGAAATACTAGAGCTACATGAATTCCCACCTATGAAACTCCCGAACCTTTCCGGTTATGCAATCAGGTGTTGGGGATACAGGGGAAGCATAATATCTCACCCAAAGCTAGCAAATCCTACATCCAGCTGTATCCATCCTTCAACACATAACCAAGAAACCTTCGGAAATCATTTACCTCAACCTTCAAAAGCATCCGTTATACGAGTTATGGCAATACTCCCGAACTCCCGCCCCAGTACTGGGTGGCGTCGAGGTTATCTCACCAACAACTGCATAAAATAGATTTTTTCAATGTCGGCGAACTCAGGTATTCCAGAACTGCAATGATAAAATTGTGACGACAACACCTCGGAGCTCAACTCCCCGGGAGACTGCCACAACCCCAAAATGTCAGGAGGCACCAAGAACAATGTTCTCGTCACAAGACTATCGGAACGATTCCAAGATACCCACGTGATCCCAAATTTTTTTTCGTGAAATTTGAGGAGAGGGAAGTCAAAACTTCTACGTCATGAGGCCTCACCAGAGCGACAAAGAGACTGAGGAGTAAAAAGAATCCTACTCTCCAATATATATAATCCTAAATGACTCAAAACATTTTTCTAGACTCAACAACGCCAGCGATTCGATCAAGCAAGGGGCTCCTAAGTCAGGGAAGGCTCTGATTACCAACTTGTAACACCGTCGATGCGGCTATATCTCCCACGTGTCGGAGCACGACTTAGAGGCATAACCGCATTGAAGGCAATGTCGCAAGAGGGGTAATCTTTACACATCCCATGTATTGAATAAGGAAAGAGGTACATAGTTGGCTTACAATCGCCACATCACACAATAGCATAAATATAACATTACAATCATCCAGATACAATCAAGGTCCGACTACGGAACCAAAATAAGACAACCCCAAATGCATAATGTCCCCGATCGCCCCAACGGGGCTCCACTACTGATCGTATGGAAAGGAAAGGTAGTAACGTCGTGAGTCCTCATCGAACTCCCACTTGAGCTCAGTCGCATCTTCTGGAATGGTATCATCGACACCTGCATCTGGTTTTTGGAAGTAATCTGTGAGTCATGGGGACTCAGCAATCTCACACCCTCGCGATCAAGACTATTTAAGCTTATGGGTAGGATAAAGGTATGAGGTGGAGCTGCAGCAAGCACTGGCATATATGGTGGTTAACATACGCAAAAGAGAGCGAGAAGAGAAGGCAAAGCACGTTCGAGAATCTATGATCAAGAAGTGATCCAAGACTACTTACGTTCAAGCATAACAAGAGACCGCGTTTTCTTCCCGGACTCCGGTGAAAAGAGACCATCACGCCCACACACTCTGTTGATTCATTTTAATTAAGTTAAGTTTCAGGTTTTCTACAACCGGACATTAACAAATTCCCATCTGCCCATAACCGCGGGCACGACTATCGAAAGTTCAAATCCCTGCAGGGGTGTCCCAACTTAGCCCATCACAAGCTCTCACGGTCAACGAAGGATATTCCTTCCCCCAGGATGGCCCGATCAGACTCAGAATCCAGGTTACAAGACATCTCGACAATGGTAAAACTAAACTAGCAAAGCCACCCGAATGTGCTGACAAATCCCGATAGGAGCTGCACATATCTTGTTCTCAGGACACAACGGATGAGCGCTCCATACAACTAAAACCAAACCTCGAGTTTCCCCGAGGGGGCGCTGCAAAGGGCTCTAGTTTGGACCAACACTCAGAGGAGCACTGACCCGGGGGTTTAAAATAAAGATGACCCTTGAGTCCACGGAACCCAAGGGAAAAGAGGCTAGGTGGCAAATGGTAAAACCAATGTTGGGCCTTGCTGGAGGAGTTTTATTCAAGGCGAACTGTCAAGGGTTTCCCATTATAACCCAACCGTGTAAGGAACGCAAAATCAAGGAACATAACACCGGTATGACGGAAACTTGGGCGGCAAGAGTGGAACAAAACACCAGGCATAAGGCCGAGCCTTGCACTCTTTACCAAGTATATATATGCATTAAAATAGACAAGATATAATAATGATATCCCAACAATAAACATGTTCCAACAAGGAACAAACTCCAATCTTCACCTGCAACTAGCAACGCTATAAGAGGGGCTAAGCAAAGCGGTAAGATAGCGAAACAACGGTTTGCTAGGACAAGGTGGGTTAGAGGTTTGACATGGCAATATGGGAGGCATGATAAGCAAGTGGTAGGTATCGTAGCATAGGCATAGCAATAGAGCGAGCATCTAACAAGCAAAGATAGAAGTGATTTCGAGGGTATGGTCATCTTGCCTGCAAAGTTCTCCGAGTTGACGTTAGCTTGATCCTCGTAAGCGTACTCAACGGGTTCCTTGTTCATGTACTCGTCTCCCAGCTCTACCCAAAGCAAGAACACAATCAAAGGGAAACACGATCAACCATGGTGCAATGCGCAAGCAACATGACGCAAAACATGGCATGATATGCGGGATGTGATATGCAATGCATATGCATGCTTCAGAAAGGAAAGATTGAATCAGGCCTCAACTTGGAAAACCAAGAGTTCTGCTGGAAAAATGAGTTGATTTCGGTCGAAATCGATATAAAGATCACTAGAATCGGATGCATGGTTTGCAAATGGCAAGCAAAACAATAATGACGCAAAGCTGCGATTAACAGCACGAGGCCATCTAAATGCATCAAGAAGAACAAGCTACTGCGCTCTAACATAGCAACAAAGCACATGGCAGGGATCCACTCAAGATGCTTGACAAAATATGAACACTAAGCTACGGCTAATTCACACAATAGCAGGTTCAAACAAGCATGGCAAAGTTGCAAAAGATAACAGGTTACAGACTTAGTGAAAATAACATGTCAGGATTTAACATCAGGAAGCAATGTTTAGAGCAAGATAACCACATGCTACAGGAACCTAACATGGAAAAGCAAGGCATGGCATTAAGCTACTCAAAGCATACAACAAAAGTCCCTTACTGACCATAAGCCAAAAGGGATCAGAAAATACAATGGCAACCATGTGAACATAGCAAGTTTCGTTAACAGATTCAGACTTAGCAGAAAACTGGAACATGGCAAAACAGATTCACGTAGGCATGTTTGCGAGCTCGATGCACTCACCACAAGGCATTACATGACAAACTAAGCATACACCCAGCAAGTAGACATGGCATAGAAGCTAAAGATGGCAAGAACAACCTCATAGCATGCAAGGATCAACTACAACAACCTCGGCAAAATTTCTTAACACGTAAACAATCTGCCAGGAACAACTTATAGCAAAAGTAGAGCAAGATCTAGTCATGCTAGGATGCTCCATAATTGTAAACAAAGACATGGATGTATAGAGCATAACAATATCTCGAAATCATCCTTACTGAACATGCTCAAAAGAGGCATGGATCACTCTCTAGCAACTAGAATACATGGCATAAAAATATTATCAGGGAAAAGACTTG